>NC_087169.1:940000-957500 GCF_035594125.1 Scylla paramamosain
CACTATCATATTAGTTTCTTCCTCTAATTGTTTCTTTCTCTGATTCTTAATTTTTTCTCAGCATATATTTTTTTTTCATTCAATACTAGTGATATCTTGTTTGTTTTTTCCTCTAATTCTTAATTTTTTCCTAGTATTTTTTCTCATTTTATTGCAATCAACATCACTATCATATTTATTTCTCCTCTAATTTTTTTTTCTCTAATTCTTCATTTTTTCCTTGTATTTTTCTCATTTTAGTGCATTCATCTTCACTATCATATTAATTTTTCCTAATTCTTAATTTTTTCCAAGTATTTTCTCATTTTATTGCATTCAGCATCACTATCATGTTCATTTCTTCCTCTAATTGTTTTTTTTTTTCTCTAATTCTTTATTTCTCAGTATTTTCTGTAGCTCATCTTTGGCTTTAATAATTTCCTTTTCCACCTGTGAGTCAGTAGCAAACTCTTTCACTCATTCATTATCTACTAAATCATATTATTTCTTACATTCGCATATTGAAGCCTTGGTAACTATTTGCACCAGTCATCCCTTTAGTAATAAGCTTGTAGAGAGAGAGAGAGAGAGAGAGAGAGAGAGAGAGAGAGAGAGAGAGAGAGAGAGAGAGAGAGTGGTGGCCACCCTACCCATCACTGAGGTACGCTGCCAGACGTATGATGTTTACCTCTCTTCATATCCTCCTTTCACTTCTTTATTCTCTTCACAACGCTGTTTAAATCCTTATCAATGCTTTTTACACTATTAGTACTTGTGACTCAATACTGTACTATGATGGTAGCAGTAGTAGTGACAGTAATAATAATAGTAATAATGGTAATAGTAGTTTTAACCCTTTACTGCCTGAAATATTTTCCAGCTGTAAGAAAAAAATCTTTCATTTCATTATCCTTCTCTTAAGGCAAAAATAAACATACAGGTGCGTTTTATTCATTTGTATTGGTTAATTACAAATAAAATCCATAAAGGGACATAAATCTTCATTTAGGCGTATGACAAATTCATGGTCTCAGTAGTATTACCAATGAGTTCAGGATTTCTTAAACTTTTAAACCTTATATGAAAGAAAAAAAAATGTGAATGACTTCTCATGTTTATACTGAGCATTCATGTGATAATATCTCATCTCTGATTAATGAAAAAAAAAAAAACCCATAAATTGACTTCGAAGAATTGTTCCTTTTTTTTTTTTTTTTATTTTGCGCAATCTTTGTGTGCCGCCTCATGTTGCATGGAAATCATAGAAGCAGTTCCTTCTTGCATCACAGCACAGGTGAACTTTGCATGTCATACAATACATTTGTACTTTTCCCTTACAGCCTGGCAACTTGCATGTGCCCCTATTTGCACTGAAAGCAAGGAAATGCCCAACATTGTCTTGCCGTGTGTCTTTTTTCTGGAATTTTCTTGGTGGCTCTCCCAGTTTTCCTCTTCTGAGCAAAGGCACTGTCCACAGCATTTGAAGGTCTTCCTCTTTTACTTGTCACATCTTTCCACCACACATCAGGGACCTTGATAGTCTTAGCCTGAACTCACAGAGACTATTCTGCTTACGAGAAGGGACTCACTCCCACAGCAGTTGCTGATCGTCTGTACTGTAACCAACAGTTTACCACAGTCATGTCAAGTAAGTGAAATACAAGCCTCTGATAGTATTTCCTTGCTTTGAAGGTTGTAAGCAAGCAATTGGTCACACAAATCAACACCTGCCATATGTTTGTTACAATCTGCTACAATATTGGGCGTGGGGGTTTCAACTCTGCCTTTAGTGTTTTTGTCGTGCCTGGAACATTTCTCTGTTGGCCATGATGTTGTAAATGATGATACAAGACACACTGACTTGGTATCCATCCACTTGACACCTGAAATTTTAGTGTCCCCAGTTTTCGTTTCCCATTCATCATGACAACCTGTACCTTGAGCTGCAAGTTGTCTCTGACTTGAACGTCAAACCTTCTAGCCTCCTTGCCTGCACTGTGCCAGAACACCATATTCCCCTCGAGGCTGGATGTTCAAGGAGGGGCACAGATGTGAACCAACTGTCAAAGTACAGTCTGTGATTATTCATGCTCGGTATACTTTCAGCAAGATGCAGTACTGCATTCGAGATTGGTTTGAGATCTGGAACATCAGGCTTGCCAACAGCTTGAATTTTTCTAGTATAAGGCATAAAATCACACACCACACCCATGCTGTCTGCCAACACAAATATCTTATAACCCCATTTATGAGTTTTTTTTATTTCTTGAATGTTTACCTCTCTCTTCATATCGTCCTTTCACTTCCTTATTCTCTTCACAATGCTGTTATACATGACTGACCTTGGAAGGGACCATTTGCTCATCTACACACAGGTTTTCTGTCGTGGGGATTTGTGGAAACTTCTCCTGTAGGTGGTTAACTAGAGGTCTCACCTTGCATATTTTGTCAGTTTTGTCTAGTGTCGTGTTGTCAACAAAATGCAGATTTGATTTTATTTCCTTCACCCACTTCATAACACTCATCCCCGCTAACTTCGGCATCACTGGCAGCTAACAATGTTTCCACCAGCCTTTCGGTGGTGTTGGAACTTTTATTTTGTCCGCAGAATGCAGTAGTACTGCAGCAACGAGAGGGTCCTGCAAGAATATTTACTTGTCACTCATTGTTTTTAATTCATTACACATCTATGGTGTTATAGTGTAAATCAAACCAAGTTTAATATATAACAAAACTATTTGCATATCACTGCAAAAATATATCGGTAGTATAACAAAGACGAAAATATTACTCATTTATATAATAATATTCATTTGCCTGATTGGACAGAAATGTCACCTTTAAACAAGCACTACAGATGTTTGGCAAAGGCTGATATGAGGATTTTTGGGATGTAAATATGATCTTTAGGTGTGCGTTTATCACAGCAAATTTTGTCATAATTGTGCTTTACCTGGGGATACATTCAGGATGCAGTGAAAGTGGCTGCTTTGCGCAACCTCCGGCACGCATCCACCTGCTCTCAGTGTCCTGGTTCATCCGAGAAGCGACAACCATTCCAGTGTAAACAAAGGTGCCGATCGAAAGCTGAAACGGGACTTGTATGTCCTGACCGGCGAGCGAACTCTGATACTTGACATCCGCAGAGTTAAAACCATGTATTCCAAGGAGGACATATTTGTCCTCTTCGACAGTAAAGGGTTAAGACCCCTGTACTGCCAAAGCAAACCTCGTCTTTAATTTTCAGGGAGAGTGATCTATACTATCCCTATTACTACTACTATTATGACTATTTCCAGGTTAAAAGTGACTACCTGGAGGATGAAAGCAAGGCGGCAGAAGGCATGGATTTCGACACAGCCATCCAGCTCACTTGCATCGAAATCAAGCGAGTCTTTGAGGTAAAACTGCGGAAAACAACACGATTTAGGTCCCCCTTGAAATCTGAGCGGTACCCCCTGCGACGGCAAAACTAACACCCCCGTTTTCTCCGCAGCGGATGAACGGATGCGCGATGGACAAGAAGTCAAATCTTGAGCAGCCGGAGAAGGAAGTCGGTCTACATGAATTCCTACCGGCCTACGTCATCAACACCATCAAACAGAAAACGTTATGTAAGGCTTTGCAGGGAAACTTTAAGAAATTCTCGGCGTTCTTCGATTACGAATCTCACTTCAAGTGCCTCGAGATTTTGGGAAAAGTTGGAAAGTTTGACATCGAAAACTTCCGCTGTGCACTCGGCGTAAGTGTTAAGTGTTACTGAAGTGTTTGTATGTGAGTCTTGTAGTACTGTCGATACTTACTACTACTACTACTACTACTACTACTACTATTTTCAGTGTGGTTGGTCTATTCCTGTCACTCTGCTTGTCGGCCCAAGTGTTGGTATTTCCTACTGGACAGATTCTGCCTCTGCCGTAAGTACCACTACTACTACTACTACTGTCACTACTACTACTACTACTACTACTACTACTACTACTACTACTGCTACTACTACTACTACTACTACTACTACTACTAACCCTACTACTACTACTACTACTACTACTACTATTCCAAGCACAACACATGGCAAACTTTGAGCAGATTTAGAGCGTGGAGACCTTACAGAGCAGCTGCGAGCAACACAGGAAGGCTCTGGTGCAGTTTAAGGTGAGAGTGATGACGATAGTGAGTGACGGTGAAAGAGAGAGAGAGAGAGAGAGAGAGAGAGAGAGAGAGAGAGAGAGAGAGAGAGAGAGAGAGAGAGAGAGAGAGAGAGAGAGAGAGAGAGAGAGAGAGAGAGGGGGGGGGGGAAGTGGGTAGGTGACGGATTTAAATGGGAAAAGGACCGGGAGGGAGAGAGAGATGAGAAGAAGCGAGAGAGGTGTGGGTGGGGTCTCTCACTACTATTACTATTGCTGCTACTACTACTACAATTACCGTCCTCATCAAATCCTTCCTCTTTCTTCTCCTCTAATCACCGCCACCACCACCACCACCACCACCACTACCCCAGGCTTATGTTGCAGGTAGCAGGTACTACAGAAGCCCTCACCATCACCATCACCTGCCCCTCCATTGGCGGAGCAGAGAGCTTGGCAGACCTGGTTGACAGCTACTGCAGGCTTGTCAACCAATCCAGCATGTCGCTGTGGACTGTGTGTGGAGAGAGAGAGAGAGAGAGAGAGAGAGAGAGAGAGAGAGAGAGAGAGAGAGAGAGAGAGAGAGAGAGAGAGAGAGAGAGAGAGAGAGAGAGAGAGAGAGAGAGAGAGAGAGAGAGAGAGAGAGAGATAGGGGGAGGAGGGACTGTAGGTGAACTTGAAGGAGAAATAGGAGGAATGCTCTTTTAAAAGGCTCTAGTTGAAGTTGTAAGGGTTTTTAAGGGTGTTTTTAAGGCTCTAGTGATAGATTAACAACAGGAGAAACACTCTTTTAAAAGGCTCTAGTTGAAATGATGCAGGTTTTTAAGGATGTTTTTAAGGTTCCAGTAACAGATTAACAATATTTCTGCATTACTGACAGGAGAAACACTCTTTTAAAAAAGCTCTAGTCGAAGATGTAAGGTTTTTAAGGGTGTTTTCAGGGTTGAGGTGACAGATTAACAACATCTGCATTACTGACAGGAAAAACATTTTTAAAAGACTCTAGTAAAGTTTTTTTTTTTATTTTTATTTTTTTAAGGTTGTAGTGACAGATTAACAACATTTCTGCATTATTGACAGGAGAAACACTCTTTTAAAAGGTTCTAGTTGAAGTTGTAAGGGTTTTTAATTTTTTTTTAAGGTTGTAGTGACAGATTAACAACATTTCTGCATTAGTGACAGGAGAAACACTTTTGAGAACCTTGCAAACCATCACTGTGGCTTTATGAAACAGTCAGTGGTGAGAGACCTGACCTGAGCCTGTGTGACCTGATCTTCTCCATGCTCGTGTGTGTGTGTGTGTGTGTGTGTGTGTGTGTGTGTGTGTAAGTTTGTTTACTACTACTTCTATTACTCATAAAAGTAATAATAATGACAATAATTATGATACTACTACTACTACTACTACTACTGCTACTACTACTACTACTACTACCACTACTACTACTACTACTGCTGCTACTGCTACTACTACTACTACTACTACTACTACTACTACTACTACTACTACTACTACTGTAATAGGCACTACTTTGCATGAAGAAAAGAATAGATATAAGAGTAGAATTAGAAGGAAATTAGAGACGCGTTAGAGAATCTAACGCTAGTATTAGAAGAATTGTGCAAGAGGTGAACAGGACGTTGAATTGATAACAGCCAAGCTTAACTATAAACAGCCGGTTTGTTTTATGCCCATTCAGCTTGTTAAAGGCTTACCTCCCATTGGGTGGAGATTAAAACGTCATTCATTTTGCTTGATATTATTGGCTATGGAAATCTATGACGTATGCCTCGACACCTCTCGGACAATCCTCAAGTCACTTTTAGAGTAGCAGCCAGTCACCAAGATAGTACAGACGCACAACCCGTGTCGCTCTGACTTGAGTTACTCAAAGACTTAGACTCTGATCAAGACGCAAGAGTCTTAATAACTTTGCTTATAACCTTTGTCGTGTGATTGAGTAGTAAAGAAGAGCACTGTTGTTGAGCTGTAAGACAATTTATATTTTCTAAATAAACTGCAACACGCCAGACTAACTTTGATAACCCACTTGCACAAGGATGTTGTGAGTGATGATTATCGAGAAAGAAAATCGTCGTTTCCGATACCAAGCTACGCCCACCGACACATAGTCGCCACAGAGGCTAGAGACAGTGTGCACACATACATGACAACACAGTGGTGGCAACACAGTGGTGTTCAGCTTATTGGGATTCTGAAGCCTAAACAACCTCCGAAGAGTAAGAAGAGTTTACAAACATTAAAAACAAACAGCAGCAACGGAAACAACAGCAATAACGCTTCCCCAGCCAACACAGTGAGTCAAGGTCAACCCCACAAGTGTGCACAAGTCCCGCACCGCGCAGCACCGCGCCACACCTCATCACACTCCCGAGCCACTACTCACACGATCAAACTCAAGAGTAACTCTCAATTAATACCACCAAACAACGAGACCAATATCTAAATACTAAGAAGAGACTTAGAAGAGGAAACCGCAGCCAGAGACGAGAGCAGGATCAGCGCCGCCCCAGCAGCCGCCGCACACAGCCATCAGCCACAGCACGCCGCCACCAGCAGCCGCTGCACACAGCCATCAGCCACAGCACGCCGCCACTAGCAGCCGCGGCTCAAGAGGACATCGCTACTCACTTGTCTATACTTTGGTAACAGTATTCAACCTGTCAATCATTAATGTAATTATATTCATGTAATACTTTATCTAATACCCAGTGGACCAACAGTTTGTGTATGCCTGAGGAATGACTGAGCACGAAGAAACATTGAGTATAACTGCCTTATTGTAGAGCGTCTCCCAACATTATCACACACACTACCCATCATCATAGGACAAGGTATGTAAATTGTACACATGTATGCCACTACCTAGTCAAGTTTCAAGTCGAATTAGTCCTATCTTTACTCGCAGTTTACGAGCTTTACGTGAAAGTAGAAACTCCACCATGACAAACGCTAACGTAGTAAAACATTCAATCATCACCACTGTTGCTGATATCCCAAAATTCAGTGGAGAACCTGATACTATTGATTTAAATCAGTATGTCAAAAGAATAGAAACTTTGATCAAAAACAAAGGTATTGTTGAGGATAACTTGAAAATAGAATGTTTCAAAGAACACATTGACGCTGTTAAGGGCACAGCTCGTCACGTCATAGTATATTCACATTTAGACAACATCAAAACATTTGATGAGTACATCAAAGCTTTTAAAAAGCACTTCACAACAAAAAGCGATAGAGATCCAATACGCGCCATGGTCAAGTTTCTGAAAATAGCTCCAGAACAAAACGAGACACAAACAACATTCATTTCAAGGTTGGATACACAAGCAAGAGACATCGAAGCAATCTTTGAAAACTCAGATTGGTCTGTGAAAAATGAACCCAAACAAATTTCCTTGAAAAACATGGCTCTCGTTATGATGCTAGCACAAATTGTCAAATCAAGCAAGGGTGTAGTACAGGAAAGACTCTATAAAGACATCAAACCAAACATACAGTTAGGTGAGGTAGATTGCCTACTCAAAGGCTATGCAGAAATAGATCCTACTTGCAGTACATATGTGTTAGCTGCTAGCTCAGACTCACGCACACCAATCACACAAAGGCAAGGACGATCACAATCTAGAACCAGAATGTCAACACCCTATAATGGTAGGAGTCCTTCTAGACAAAGACAAACAATTGAATGTTACAATTGCCACAAATTTGGACACTCTGCAAGGGACTGCTACGCTAATATCACCTGTTCCAACTGTCAGTATAAAGGTCACAAAGAATCAGTATGTAGAAATCCTCCTTGGTGTACTTATCATCACAGAATTGGGCACAGGACAGCAGACTGTCGTGCTAGAAGTCAGGATTTTCGCAATGGCCAAAAAGAGAAAAACAGTACAACTTAGTCACTTCATCAGTAGCCAACAGAAGGTCAACTCGCCACATTTCATATCAAAACCAGGAAATAAAAGAATCCAAAGCACAGCCATGGTACTCCAACTTAGATAAAAGCCAGGAAGTAAAGGAAGTTATCTATATAAGTGACAACTCCGGAGGTCCGCTCATAGCCGGACGAGTGTTTGATGAACCCAGTCACATGTTTCTAGACACAGGAGCACGTATAAACTTAATCAGTCTAGATTTTCTAAGAAAAGCGAAACCTGGTTTAGTCATTATTGAGCCAACCACATTCAACATTCATGGAGTTACCGGAAACAAACTCACACCTTTAGGAGAAACACAGATAACTGTAACTTTTGGGAACTATTACATGTTTGAATTAACAGCTGTTGTGGTAGAACAGCAAGCGTTCCCAGGAAACTTACTCATTGGATATGACACAATGCGAGATGAAGACATAACTATCTTCCCTGCGAAGGGAGGAGTTAAAATATCTTACAAGTTTCTACCATTCGTTAACACCCGCAGCCAAGATGTCCTGGCACCAGTTAGTCAACAACCTAAGACAGAAGTAAACACAGTTCCCTCAGATAATAACGTGGCAGAGCGGTACTTAAACAATTCATCACCAGTACTTGACGAGAATTGCATTCCTACGGAACGTCATGAAAAGACAAATTCCCCACTGATAACCCAAAAGAACAAACAACATGCACCAACCCAAGCCTTGAAAATTGTTTCAGGTTCTGTAACAGAGTGCACGCTGTTGCAGGCTCAGTCTATTTGCAAGGTAAAGGTTAGTCTAAAAGGAATAAGTGACCATGTGACAGCGATTGCCTTAAGCGAGTCGTCACGTATTCGTGGAATAAATTTAGAAAGTGGTCTTTACCATACAAACAGGGGTAAATCTGAAGTATTTGTCATCAACACGCTTCACACAGACGTAACTATTAAGAAAGGAACAGAGTTAGGACGTTTCCAAGTCAGTAAAGCTATAGAAATAATCAATAATCAAGACCTTAGCTCTGATAAAAATGAACAAATAGCACAAGTGTTTTCACTACAAGAATCCTCACAGAGTGAGAAAGAGATAAAGAAACACCTCGCTCCCACTAGTCGTCCAGATCTTGAGAAAGAACTAGTACACTTACTACACCTGCATAAAGCAGCAGTTGCTTTGCCAGGAGAAGCCTTGGGTAAAACAACTCTATTGCAGCACAAAATCAAACTCCAGCCAGGAACACAGCCTATTTACGTTCCCGCATATAGACTACCGCATTCTAAACTTGCCACTGTTCATAAATTGATTGAAGATATGTTTTCACAAGATGTCATAGAACCTAGTGTTAGTGAGTGGAATTTTCCACTAATACTTGTGCCCAAACCGGACGGTACCATGAGACCAGTGATTGATTACAGGGAACTCAACAAGAAAAAAATTCCAGACAGACTTCCGCTTCCAGTTATTTCTGATGTTCTTCGAAGTCTAGGCACTTCAAATAAGTTATTTAGCACAATTGACATAAAATCTGCATTTTGGCAAATAGAGCTCGATGAAGCTTCACGTCCATTGACAGCATTTTCTACACCAACAGGACATTATCAATTTCGTAGAATGCCATTCGGATTATCGAGCAGCCCACTTACTTACATGAGATTAATGAACAATGTCCTACAAGGTTTGATTGGGAAGACTGCTAGTGTTTTCCTTGATGACATTTTAATAGTTTCACAAACAGAAGAAGAACACTTCCACAAACTAAACCAAGTCTTCACCAGACTCGTATCAGCAGGATTAAAGATCAAGTTGGAAAAATGTCGCTTTCTACAAGAGAAAGTAACTTACTTAGGTCATCAAATAGACAGTCAAGGTCTGAGGACAGTACAGTCAAAGGTAGACGTCGTAAAACAATTTCCTCAACCAACCTCAGTTGAAAAAGTAAGAAGTTTCTTAGGACTAACAGGATATTATAGAAAATTTATCAAGAATTACGCTGACATAGCACAACCATTGAGTTCACTCCTGAAAAAGAATACTACATTCTCTTGGGGTCCTTCCCCAAACCAAAGCATTTGAAACACTGAAAAACAAGCTCACAAGTTCGCCAGTATTGATTTTCCCAGATTACACAAAAGAGTTCATCTTATGTACAGATGCCTCTGACATAGGGTTAGGAGGAATACTATTGCAGGAAAGAAATGGTAATCCACACCCAATTGCATATGCTTCCAGACTTTGCACAGCTGCAGAAAAGAATTATAGCATCACAGAACGCGAGACTTTAGCAGTGATAATCTAGAACACTTCAGAGATATCATATTGGGTTACAAGATTAGAGTGTGGACAGACCACACCGCAATTCAGAATCTGTTTAAACACAAGAATTTAAGACGACGCTTAGCACGTTGGTTTGTGACACTGCAGAATTATGAAATAAACTTTGAATACATACCAGGAAAGAAAAATACAGCAGCCGATGCTCTATCACGAAACATAGTCTCACACGGAGAAGTAAATAGTGTAGTATTTAGTATCCAAGAACTAACCACATTAGACAATGAACTTGTATACTCAGAACAAAGAAAAGATGACACTTTGAAGCAAATAATAGAGCACCTTGAAGGTAATACAGACAGAGAAGCACAGATACTACAAAAGAAATAATAAACTATCGGAATTCCAATTACATAATGGATTGCTATACCGCAATACCGAAATAACATGCAAAGGAGTCACACGTGGAAAAGTGAAACAGTTAGTTATACCCAAAGAGTTGGTACCAAATGTCTTGCACTTCATTCATGATTGTGCAACAAGTTCTCACCCAGGAAAAGAAAAGGCTTATAGACAAGCACAACTGAAATACTATTGGACAGACATGAGAAAACAAATCTACAATCATATAGATAATTGTAACGTTTGCGCAGAAACAAAAGGACACACACGCACACCAGCACCAATGTTGAATTACCCAATTCCTGAGAAACCGTGGGATAGAATTCACCTTGATACCTTGGAGTTGCCCCTATCTGAAAATGGATTTAAATATTTACTAGTAATCATCGATTACTTCTCCAGATTTTGCATTTTACAGCCAATACAGAACAAGAAAGCAGAGACAAACGCTACAACTATATTTGAAAAAGTAATATGTCCATACACAACCCCAAAAACTATCATCACTGACAATGGTCCTGAATTTAATAACGCTATTCTAGCAGAAATATGTCGCATTTTCAACATAAAGAAAATAAATGTACACGCCTACAAACCGGAAAGTAACGGAGTTGTGGAAAGACTTAATAGAAAAGTCATCACTTGTCTACGTACATTGATAAATCCACACAGCATTACATGGGACACATGGATCCCACACGTCACATGTGCTTTGAACACACAAATCAATTCAGCCACAGGTGAAACGCCACATTATATTCTTTTTGGAGAGGATAAGAATTTACCGTACTCACTTCTAGAGTCAGCACCGCGTCATGTCTATAACTATGATGATTTCATACTAACTAGAATCAATAAATTCAAGGAAATTTACCAACGTATCAGAAATCACATGAATCAATACTCACAATACTTAACAAAACAACAACATAAAAGGGCACGAGAAATAAAAATACAGCCAGGAAATATAGTCATGGTCAAACTACACACGCCAATAGGACATAGCAACAAACTTTCGTCCAAGTTCAAGGGTCCATATAAAGTCATTGCACCAGATAGTGGAAATAAATTCACAATACGAAATTTGGAAACTGGTGATATCAGTGTACGCCATGCAGATGAGCTCAAACAGACAAACATGAATGAATTTGGTGATTATGCAGTCATAGATAGTGATGAAACAAATAGCATAGTAACAGACAAGACAGAAACAGACACAAACAATGTAGAAACAGGAACTGATAGTGCACAGACAGAAACAAGTCACCACGCAGCAGACGACGAAAGCCATGATTACAGGAAGAAATTAAGAAGTCATAGAAAACAAGTTTTGCCATTAATTTGCACCAATGAACTCTCATTAGAATCTGAATTTTATGAGTATGTTGAAGAAATATTAAATGAGTTGAACATAGATTGTTATTCTTTTTACAGGTAAAGATGAAACAAGTGGCATGCATGTTCTCAGCTATAGTAGTTCTAGCAACAGCCTGGGACCCTGTGAGGCCCGGAGCTTTAGTAAGGAAAATCGGCGACATGATCATTGTGAACCAATCAGTAAGAGTACTATTGAAATTTGACAATATAAATGTTGTAAGAGAAAATGTCAGACATATCAATAATGGGTTACAGATGGTAAAAGACACATTGATAATTAGTGAGATATCCAATGTGAGATTAGAGAAGAAATTAGATGCTATACAGACGAAGGTCACCAAAATAGAAAATAACTTCCTACATAGCAAAAGCAAAAGAGGAGTAGGTATCGCAATAGCGATCGGATCGTTAGTAGGTCTTGGAGTAACAAATATTGGTTTGTATGCAGAACTTCGCTCAAATATAAATAATCTACAAAACTCAGTGTCCAGAATCGATGTCTTACAAGAAGAAACAGAAGATATACAACTTACCATAGATGAGATGATTAATAGCATAGAAACCTTATGCACAGAGAACTCTAAATTGAAGGAATCCCTGGAAATTTTCATGGTCTTGGATCAGTTGCACATTAAGATAAATGAACTAAATGCTGAAATGGAACAGTTAATTCAAGACTTAGTTACGGCTAATGCTGGACATGTTACATACACATTATTTTCAATATCACAACTTCTAAACATAACTCAACAAGCAAAATATGAGTGAAATTTTCAACCTTTCTTTGATTCAAATAATATTGCTCTATATTATCCCATTCTTAATTCATTCATAAATGATACTGGAGTACTCATTGACATACCATTTTCATCAGAATTGAAATATCACATGTATAATCTGATTCCTTTCCCAATGAAATTTAATAGTTCCATTATAACAGTTGATACTGATATAACATCTCCAACAAATTACATCCTATCCATAAATGGTTTGAAAGAAAGTGTTATAGTAAATGATGATCTATTGCACTGTAAGAAAACTAACGTAGACCTGTACATTTGCTCAGCTACTTATTTTACTTTCAATGAAGCATTGAGTCACTCATGTGCCGCATCCTTGGTGAAAAATATATCCATTGTACGTAATTGTCATTTTAAGGAAGAAAACGGGTTAAGGCTCGGAAACACATTTCCGAGCCGTAACCCTGTAATAGGTATGTAAAGAACAGCAAGCATGTAATATTGTAAATAGAATATGTATGTAAAGAACAGCAAGCATGAAATACTGTAAATAGAATTTATTGCATAACACGTCATGAAACTATCCAGGAATCTCACTACTTATATTTTCCAAACAAGACAACTGTATCAGTCATATGCCCAGGATTTCAACCTCAGATAGCATCAATAGAAGGCTTATATTGTGTACCAGATCAATGTGAACTTCATAGCCCCACACTCACAACAGTAGCAAATAGGAAAAAGACTATTGTACTTAATAGAGAAAATGTTTTACAGGACATTACTATGAAATTCCCAGACAGAGCTCCTCCTTTGAAAATCAGAAAGATTAACAAGAAAAGACTTGTAAAGCAAGTGTCAAAAACACACACAGGTACTATGTGGTATATAATATATGTACTTCCATTTGTCTTGATAGTCACATTGAGCACAATATCAATGATACTTATGTACAAGAAACTCAAGAATTCATCCATCGAAATGAAACACATTTCCGAGCCGTATCCCTGTAATAGGTATGTAAAGAACAGCAAGCATGTAATATTGTAAATAGAATATGTATGTAAAGAACAGCAAGCATGAAATACTGTAAATAGAATTTATTGCATAACAATTTTGTCGGGACGACAAACGGTAGCTGCCGAGCCCTGTAATAGGCACTACTTTGCATGAAGAAAAGAATAGATATAAGAGTAGAATTAGAAGGAAATTAGAGACGCGTTAGAGAATCTAACGCTAGTATTAGAAGAATTGTGCAAGAGGTGAACAGGACGTTGAATTGATAACAGCCAAGCTTAACTATAAACAGCCGGTTTGTTTTATGCCCATTCAGCTTGTTAAAGGCTTACCTCCCATTGGGTGGAGATTAAAACGTCATTCATTTTGCTTGATATTATTGGCTATGGAAATCTATGACGTATGCCTCGACACCTCTCGGACAATCCTCAAGTCACTTTTAGAGTAGCAGCCAGTCACCAAGATAGTACAGACGCACAACCCGTGTCGCTCTGACTTGAGTTACTCAAAGACTTAGACTCTGATCAAGACCCAAGAGTCTTAATAACTTTGCTTATAACCTTTGTCGTGTGATTGAGTAGTAAAGAAGAGCACTGTTGTTGAGCTGTAAGACAATTTATATTTTCTAAATAAACTGCAACACGCCAGACTAACTTTGATAACCCACTTGCACAAGGATGTTGTGAGTGATGATTATCGAGAAAGAAAATCGTCGTTTCCGATACCAAGCTACGCCCACCGACACATAGTCGCCACAGAGGCTAGAGACAGTGTGCACACATACATGACAACACAGTGGTGGCAACACTACTACTACTACTAATAATAATAATAATGATAATCATCATCATCATAAAAGTAATGATAATAACATCAATAATAATAATAATAATAATAATAATAATAATAATAATAATAATAATAATAATAATAATAATAGGATTAATATTATTTACAGGGTGTAGCAAAAATTGATATATATATATATATATATATATATATATATATATATATATATATATATATATATATATATATATATATATATATATATATATATATATATATATATATATATATATATATATATATATATATATATATATATATATATATATATTAATGAAATATTACCATTATTATTATTATTATTATTATTATTATTATTATTATTATTGGGCTACTAACATCTCTCTCTCTCTCTCTCTCTCTCTCTCTCTCTCTCTCTCTCTCTCTCTCTCTCTCTCTCTCTCTCTCTCTCTCTCTCTCTCTCTCCTCCTCCTCCTCCTCCTCCTCCTCTATAAGTGTGTATGCATGTATGTTCATATATTTGTACTAACACTTATTGTAGTAGTAGTAGTAGTAATAGTGGGGAAGGCGATGGCATGAATACTGTACATTGTTGCCAAATATATTCTTAGTAATGTTATGTTATTTTGAAGTGGCAACTGTGTATGTATGTATGTATGTTTGTGTGTTTACCTGCCTGTGTCCTGCCTCCTTACAGTTGCGTTGAAATCGCCCATGACGACAGTGGTGCCGGCATCCACAGTGTGCTGCGTCAGTACTCCGCACTGAGCATCATGACAATAAGGGGAGGCATCTGGAGGTATATATACGCCTCCTAACTTCAGTTCTGGAATGCATCACAAAACCACCGTGGCATATCTGGTCCTCAGCATCCACGTCAACTTGCTTCACACTGTGCATCAGTGCATCCTGGCCAAGCATCACCACTCCTCTATTGCGTCCACTTCTTGACACATTTCGGCACACACTAAATCCCGGTACTTGTACGTTGTAATATTTTGTGGCTTCAAGAATCCAGACGATGTCAAAGTCCAGAATAAACTTCAGTATACTTGGCTCTTGTAACTTGTCTTTGAGACCAGCAATATTCCACCAACAAAGCTTCACCTCTCTGCTTGCACACAAAAAAAAAAAAACGAGGAGTGAAGCTGTCGATAATGACGCCATCTCTTGGCAGCACGCGGTTCTTCCAATCGTAAGTGATATTTACTCCGGCATTCTCAGCTTTCTCTCGCTCTTCTCGCTCCCTCTTCTGCAGACGAGCAGTTTCTCTCCTGATTGCAAGGTGGACGTCCTTTTTAATGTACACTCGCGATATCTGTGCTCCAGCGTTCTGTAAATTTTTGGCTGCATGAAGTATCCTGTCTCTTTGATTTTGGTCGCCAACAGTGACGAGAATCGGTCTCATTTTCCTTTCATTCTGTTGTGCCAGTCGCCTCACAATCCATCCGGTTCAATCAACTGCTTCGGTAGGGCTTACCGCGTTCATCACATTCATTACTTTCTCATCGTCAGTTGCACCAAGATCATCTCTATCCTCTGGTGGGCCTGTTATGATGAGACTCCGTTGTCTTTCCTTAGCATCTAATGACTCTAGGAATCGCTGTTGTTGATGGATCATGTCAAAAGCAGTTCTGAATTTCTCAATCAGAGTCTGAACTTCTCTTGATTCAGTGATGCCACCTCTGCTGCTGCTACTCTGAGGCTTCGAAGCTCTTCCAGAAGGATTCTGTTTGATGGCTCCTCATCTCTTGGCTCATTTATGAGAGCAGACAAGGCTTGTTTTAACTGGGCATTTTTCATTTTATCAATATCACTTATTGTTAGAGCCTTGACAACAGAAGCATCACTGTATTCAGCCATGATTATCGTTAGTTGTGTACAGCCATCGTCAGATTGAGGTGGCAAAACTGCGTTGCCAGGGACGCGTTACTAGGGAACACTGCGCATGCGCAGACCACAGCTCCCGAGTCAAGACGGGTTCTTGAACAGCCACTTGAGGAGGAGGAGGAGGAAAAAAGAAACACATGAGGAAAGAGAAAAGCACGAGAATGGCAAAGTGAGAGAGCGATGAAAAGGATACAAGGAGAAAAACAGAGAAGAGGGACAGAGGGAAAGCAGAGAATGAATGATAGAGACTAAGAAAACTTTTTATGAAGTACTAAAAGCCAAAACACGTAGAGGGTTATATTAGTTGAAAGTGCAATGCTAACTGGCATTTGTCCAGCACTACCAATTGTGACACAACCCCATGCAGTAGCCAGCGTGTTTCCCGGCCACCTCATTCCCACAGCAGTGGTAACACGCTCCCCTGCTGGAGTGAAGGGCTCTCCGTGGTGCCTCGGGGACACCTCCAACTTGCTACTGTGTGTGTGTGTGTGTGTGTGTGTGTGTGTGTGTGGCGGAGTGGAAAATTGAAGTGTTGGAAGTCTCGTGAGCTCGGTACCCTAAAACACACACACACACACACACACACACACACACACACACACACACACACACACACACACACACACAGTCAGTTTAGTGATTAAAAAGAAAAATCTTAATTGAAACAAGATACAAAATACAAAAATAAAAAAACATTCTCTCTCTCTCTCTCTCTCTCTCTCTCTCTCTCTCTCTCTCTCTCTCTCTCTCTCTCTCTCTCTCTCTCTCTCTCTCTCTCTCTCTCTCTCTCTCTCTCTCTCTCTCTCTCTCTGTCTATCTGTCTGTCTGTCTGTCAGCAACATATGGCCATAACAAATACCGCTCTCTCTCCTTTTGCTGTAATATTTTTTCATGACTAGGAAACATAGCAGGCTGTGCATTTCCACTGAGTAGTGATGAGAGCCTGGGAGGAACAAGGAAGGAA
>NC_087169.1:965000-975000 GCF_035594125.1 Scylla paramamosain
CGTAAGACTGATCCCTGTGGCATCCCGCCACTTGGATGCTTTTCCATTTATTACTACTCTTTGTTTACTGTTGTTTAATCATTTTGAACCCATCGCAACACGTCGCCTTGGATACCCTGTGATTTTAGTTTAATCAATAAACGTTTGGGGGGGACTTTGTCGAAGGCCTTTTCAAAAATCAAGATATATTATATCTACCGTTTTATTCTCGTCATACTGCTTCAGAATATTATACAAGAAGTGTGAGAGGTTCGTCAAACAAGAGCGTTTGTTGCGGAAGCCGTGTTGAGTATTTTTAAGGAAGTTGTTTTATTCTTGGTGATTAACGAGTTTATCTCTTATTAATTTTTCAAACATTTTCAATACAACTGAGGTAGTTTTTTTTTTTTTTTATGTTGAATTGACACTGGCCAAGGGCAACAAAAATCCAATAAAAAAAAGCTCACTGAGATGCCAGTCCCAGAAAAGGGTCAAAGCGATAGCCAAAAATTGAAGGAAAAGTGTCTTTAAACCTGCCTCTTGAAGGAATTCAAGTCATACGAAGGTGGAAATACAGAAGCAGGCAGGGAGTTCCAGAGTTTACCAGAGAAAGGGATGGATGATTGAGAATACTGGTTAACTCTTGCATTAGAGAGGTTAGCGAGCTTCCACTCATCAGGCACTATACCGGACTGTAAGGATTTATTGAACAATATGGTTAGTGGTTTAACTAATTCGGATTTCGCTTGTGTTAAGATGCGGGGAGAGATTGTGTCAGGCCCGGGTGACTTGCTAACTTTAAGTTTATCGATGCATTTTGACGCGTCACTTCGTGTCATACTGTTGCTGCATAACTGATAAACAATGTGGTGTAGTCGTGAGTCAAGTCACTGGTATATTTAAATGAGAGATCAGACCAGACCAGTATTCAAAAACGCTTTGCTCTCTCACCACGACTGTTTGCTAGAGCCACAGAGATGACCACCAGGATTCTTGACAGTGTTTCTCCTCGTAACAATGTACAAACCCAGTTCATCTGTCACTACAACTGTGAAAACACTTTCAAAAAGCCGCTTGTAACTTCAAGTAAAGCCTTTGAAAAGTAGTGGAGGTGTTGTGCAACCCCCCTCTCCTTATCTCCCTCCTTCTCCTCCTCCTTTTCTTCCTCCTCCTACTCCTGCTACCCCCAATAGCTTCCTAGCCTCCCTCCCCCTCCACTTCCAACACACCCCTCACCAGATCAAAGAGAGAACCAGCACCCACGCCCCTCCCTCCCCCCCCCTTCGCCAGATGAGGTACATGGTGTGGGGGCGAGGCGGTGGAGGGATGGGGGTGCAGGTGAGAGCTCCAGGGTCACGTGATGCTACAAGAGGTTGACGACTTGTTCGACCACGCCAGCCCGAGGATTTTCATTGTGTGTGTGTGTGTGTGGAGACTGACGGGTGAGTTTGCATGTGTCTGTCTGAGTTTACCTGTATATTTATCTCTCTATCTCTCTATCTATCTATCTGTCTGTCTGTCTGTCTGTCTGTCTGTCTGTCTGTCTATTTTTCTATCTATCTGACTGGCAGGTGAGTTTACACGTGTCTGTTGAGTTTACTTGTGTGTCTATTTGTCTATCTATCTATCTATTTATCTATCTATCCATCTCACCTCACTGTACAAGATTTTTTACTTTCTCTCGCCATTATTCTATTCGGTTCACCTCCCTAATGCAAGAGTTTAACCTGTGTGATTATTTGTGTGTGTGTGTGTGTGTGTGTGTGTGTGTGTGTGTGTGTGTGTGTATCTATAGTTATATTTTCCTTGTGTATCTAGGTGTTTATCAGTGTTTGTGTTTGTGTGTCATTATTTGTCTCTCTATCCATCTGATTTATTTGTCGTTTTGTTTGTTTTGCATTTATTTACGTAAGTGTAGTATACGGGGTCGAAACTAATGCTGCTACTACTACTACTACTATTACTACTACTACTACTACTACTACTACTACTACTACTACTACTAGTACTACTACTACTACCACTACTACTACTACTACTACTACTACTACTACTACTACTACTACTACTACTATTACTACTACTGTGTTATTTGTACATGTTTTTCTCTCCTCCTCCTCCTCCTCCTCCACAACGACATGTTTTCACAAAACGGTTGAAAATTGAGATGGAAGGTAATTTTCAAGGTAGTTTTTCGGTTGTGTTAGTTACTTAAGTGTGGCAAGATCGAAACACACACACACACACACACACACACACACACACACACACACACACTTATACCTTTATATCAGAAGAAGAAGAAGAAGAAGAAGAATAGTAACAACAACAACAACAACAACAACAACAACAACAACAACAACAACAACAACAACAACAACAACAACAACAACAATATGAGGGTACTTACTCTTCACGGCAGTAGTAGTAATAGTAGTAGTAGAAGTAGTAGTAGAACACGCAATTCTCTTTCCACACGTAATAACTATCACTTTGCGTGCGTGCGTGCGTGCGTGCGTGCGTGTGTGCATGCGTATCTGAAAGGAGAAAGAGAGAGAGAACAATTATTATTTTGCTGTGAAATATTACGACACAACACTACAACATAACAGCACGTGAATATTGAATGATGTATCCACCTACCCATCTGTCCCTATCCTACCTTAACTTAACCTAACCTAACCTATTTATCTACCCATCTATCTCTAACCAAACCTTACCAAACGTCCCTATCTACTCTTCTAATCTCTTTACCCATCCCAAGGCGCCCACAAAACTCAGCCTAACTACACATAACCTTACTTAACCTACCGTAACTAAACCCAACGTAACAATACTTACAATATACTCACCCACACACCAACCACCCACCTAATCTACCTCTCTCCCCCACAGGCGCCCACACAGCTGCTGGTGGAGGTGCAGGAGGGGGCTGTACGTAGATGCAATACACCACATGACTTACTACACCTGGTCTGCACCTGGCAAACACTTCAGCTGGCAGTACCAGTTGGTGCCCGCTAGTGTGTGGACCTGCCGACAGAACGGAGCCTGCAGGTGTGTGTGTGGCAGGTGTGGGGGGCGTTGTGGAGGTTGGGAAGGGTCGTTGGGATGTAGGAGGATGTTGATTGGGCTAGGGGTTAGATAGATTGATAAATAGATAGATAGGTAGAAGGCAATTAACTAGACAGACAGACAAATAAGTAGATAGAGAGATAAACTGATTGATAGACTGATTGATAGACTGGTGGGTGTGTGTGTGTGTGTGTGTGTGTGTGTGTGTTAACACTACTACTATTACTCTTACCACTACTACCAATTAAAACTACTATTTCTACATACGAATAACAAGGATAAATATATCAATAGTAGTAGTAGTAGTAGTAGTAGTAGTGGGCGGATGGGAGGGTGAGTAGCTGACTGACTGACTGACTGACTGACTGGATATTTGACTGGCTGACTGAGCAACTGACTGTCTTACCGGCTTACTGACTGACTGACTGACTGTTTGACTCGGTATCTGACTGGCTGACTGGGTAATTGACTGACTCACCGGCTTATTGACTGGATGACTGGTTGACTTACCGGATTACTGATTGACTGGCTAACTGGTTTACTGGCTGGTTGACTGGCTAACTGACTGACTGACTGACTGGTGGAGATGCGACACGAGTAAAGTTTAAGACGGGACTGAGAGAGAGTGAGTGAGAAAGTGAGAGTGAGAGAGGGCACTGGGGTAAGAAGCGCAGGATGTGGGCTATGATGGCCAGTGTGGTTAGGTAGTTAAGGAATGGGAGAGAGGGAGAGGGAGAGGGAGGGGATGGGAGGGAGAGGGAGAGTGAAAGTGAGAGATGGTTGAGTTAGGTTGTTTGTTATTTCTTGTTATCTTTTATGTTGTTGTTGTTCGTTCTCTCTCTCTCTCTCTCTCTCTCTCTCTCTCTCTTCTCTCTCTCTCCTCTCTCTCTCTCTCTCTCTCTCTCTCTCTCTCCGTGGCTTGAGGTGCCATTATATACGAAGTGTATGAGAGCCGAAATGGCTCACCAGAATATTATTTTTGTCCTTGATCTTCTCTTCAAGTGAGTCTTCCTTGTGGTGTGGTTTAGGTTTTTTGTTGTTTTGTCGAAGCAGTAGTAGTAGTAGTAGTAGTAGTAGTAGTAGTAGCAGTAGCAGTATCACTTGTAGTAGTAGTAGTAGTAGTAGTAGTAGTAGTTGTATTATTATTATTATTATTATTATTAGTAGTAGTAGTAGTAGTAGTAGTAGCAGTAGTAGTAGTAGTAGTAGTAGCAGTTGTTGTTGTTGTAGCACTAGTAGTAGTAGTAGTAGTTGTAGTAGTAATAGTAGTAGTAGTTGTAGTAGTTGTTGTTGTAGTAGTAATAGGTAGTAACAGTACTGTTGTCGTTACTAAAGCTACTCTGGAAAAACAGTACACACTAGCTTGAGTACATAAACACATACATACATACATACATACATACATACATGTACACTGTACCTGTCTATACATACAACTAGTGTGAGGAGCTGCAGCACAAACGGATAAAAACTCACCACTTTCAAAGCAAATAAGTAAATATAAATAAATAGTCATAATACTACAAAATGCAAGACATGCTCATGTGAAGAAAAATACCAGCTTTTGCCTCAATATATATATAGTATATATATATATATATATATATTATATATATATATATATATATATATATATATATATATATATATATATATATGTATATATATATGTATATATATATATATATGTATATATATATATATATATGTATATATATATATATATATATATATATATATATATATATATATATTATATATATATATATATATTATATATATATATATATATATATATATATATATATATATATATATATATAGTATATATATATATATATATATATATATACGAGTATATATATATATATATATATATATATATATATATATATATATATATATATTAACTCAGATTGATTGATTGATACATTTATTGTTGCATTAATAATGAAATACAACAAAGGAGGAGGACAGACCTTGCCACCCACCCCCTGGGCAAAGAGTTAAGGGTACAGTATCAAAAATATAAAAATATAGTATACATTACAAGAATATAAGTAAATAAATCAATACAGATATTGCACTCCTTATTGTATAAATATCCTACAGTCTGGGAGCAACGTGGGATAGGGTTGGAGCGGTGACATAACAACGTTAATACAGGCCTCGGCTATACCTACACTTGTAAGAACCCCCAAGATCTTCCTGAGGTATGGAGTTGTAGGAGTCCGAGGATCACGATACAGGGGGTCAGTGATCCCTTCAGAGAGTCGGAGCCCGTGCATAGCATCCGACCAACAGTACGACAAGTAATTTCCTGTATCCTACACATAATACTCGGCAGGTGCAGTTCAGCTTTGAGGACCGTAATCCAAGCAGTGCTTGGGCATCCCAAAATTATTCTCATGGTTTCATGGGTGGCACTAAACTGTATTAAAATAGGGGCTACGTAGTCAATGAGGGACCGTACGATAGATATATGGAACATCCTTAGGACTGGAATGCGAGCCCCCAGGCCCCTGTTTGCTAGCAGCCGAAGTGGCGCTAGCCGTGGCAGACAGAGGTCTCGAACATAGTGCACAGCGTGGAGTGCCTTCTTGAAATATCAATCAATCAGTGGTAGGCGACCTCATTTGGCAGTGTGCTACGGGAGGACTGACTGATGGCTGTAGTACCGTCACCGACGTTTCCCTAACTTTGCAGGTTTGCCAGATCAAAACCTTCCGTGAAACACTCTTATGTGGTAACACTGCAATCTAGAGCTTTCAGTTAATGGAATTCGGCGTCTCCTAACATTTGTTATATGCAGAAATCTAAGCCTTTCCTTGTTAACATGGACATCATAGTAAATTCTATGTGTTTTTTTTTTTA
Organism: Scylla paramamosain; assembly: GCF_035594125.1. Classification (NCBI taxonomy): domain Eukaryota; kingdom Metazoa; phylum Arthropoda; class Malacostraca; order Decapoda; family Portunidae; genus Scylla; species Scylla paramamosain. The sequence goes on from NC_087169.1 coordinate 970,929, forward strand.
TTATTTGAATGCATAAACACATAAGTAAACACATGATTAGCCGAATCCTTTGTTAAGGTACCGGAGTAGTCGTAAGTGCGCCCCCTGCACACACGCGCGAGTTTTGAAGGGATAGAGGCCTCCACACTCCTTGTTAGACCCTTCTGTGAAAATGAGAGAGTGGCTCTTCTCTCTCTCATTGAAGGGAGGCCTGTCGTTGCTGTCCAAACGAAATAAGGACGAGTTGATGAGAGGGTGGACCCAGGCATCAGCTGATCAGCTGACGACATTGTTGGAACACGCGGTGGTGCCGCTTTCTTCCGTGTGAAGAGCGTATAGCTTGAGGTACCCAATATTTCGCAGTTCTTCTGCTTCCACTTATGAATAAACAAAATGCAATTCTTATTCTGATCACATAATTCTCGCTCATACGTTTTGCTTACCTGAACATGCTTTACGCTGCAAATAAACGTGACACCCTGCAGGAAAACATCACCTTATTAATTTTCTTCACTTCTACACTTAAGTCGTGTTTGTATCTTGAAATATTACCTCATATACGGGTCGAGGGGGACTGAAATTCACGTGTCATATGCCAATGAGAATATACTAGCACTTCATTATGCATAAATTACTATATAATCCCTAATTATGCCCCAAGGGAAAGGTCTAAGGGATGTCTCGAGGTACCTTGGATCTGCTAAGTTTTACTTGGAGGAAGATATTGTGAGACGGGAATACCACCGTTAATCCAACGCCACATCGAGATCATATGGCGCCTGATGAGAATGAGATGAGAAGTGACGCCAGATATTGACGGATGGACACAGAAAGAGAGAGAGAGGGAGAGAGGGATTGAAGGAAAGAGAAAGAGATAGACAGACAGACAGACAGACTGATGGAGGAAGATATGAAATAAAGATGGAGAGAAGAAAGAAAAGAAAGAAAAAGATAAAGGAAAGGGAGAAGGGAAAGGAGATGGGGAAAGAAATGAGAGAGGGAAGAAAACATGAATTGAAATTAAAGGAATGAGAGAGAGAGAGAGAGAGAGAGAGAGAGAGAGAGAGAGAGAGAGAGAGAGAGAGAGAGAGAGAGAGAGAGAGAGAGAGAGAGAGAGAGAGAGAGAGAGAGAGAATATACGGACACACACACACACACACACACACACACACACAAGATGCACGTGAACTGGAAAGAAGTCACCCTAAATGAGCAACCCGATAATTGCACGAATAAATGACTTCTCCGAGAATTGCAAGTAAAGAGTGAGTGGAGCGTCAGGAGAGGTGGCGGGGGACAGCAGGGAGGAAGGAAGGAGTTTGTGGGGATCATTGTTTGTTGCTGGTTAATGATACTCTTTTACTGCCGCTCATGTATATGTACGGCGGGGACTGGCCAACGGCACCAAGAGAGGAGAGTGTGTGCAAGAACCGGGTTTAGTTGATCCGTTCACTTGTGTGGCGTCTCTGGGTCGTATTGTAATGGTCTTGTGACTTTATTGATGATTTTCAGTGATAACAGTTACAGGAAAATTGTGTGACCCAGTATTCAGTGTTGCTCTTGTAGCGTTTGTGGTGAATATTTGTATCGGTAAAATTCATCTGGGCTACTGAAGAAAAGTAATAAATGTCATGTCAGGTAAAGAGTTAATGTTACCTTTTTAATGATATGTTCATCTTTAGTTCACTTTAAGAACTGTGTAAAAATTAACTGTTTGCACAAAATTACGGAGAAAGAGAGAGAAAATACTAGGTTAATTTGGTCTTTTTCCAGGATACACAGCTATTTATTAGATTGGGTTTTTATGTAAGAGTCTTACTGGCCAAGGGCGACAAAAAATTAAAATAAAAAGGGTCAAAGGGTCTGTCCCTAAAGGAAAGTGGTGACAGGATTATACAAAACTGAAGCAGTGTCTTGAAACTTTCCTCTTTAGAGAATTGAAGTCAGAAAAAGAGAGGAAGATACAGAAGCAGGCAGAGAGTTCCTGAGTTTACCAGAAAAAATAGATGAATGATTGAGAATACTCCTTAACTCTTACATTAGAAAGTTAGACAGAGTAGAGGTTAAAGGAAGAAGAAAGTTTTGTGCAGCGAAGTCGAGGGAGGAGGAGAGGCATGCAATAGGCAACATCTGAAGAGCAATTAGGATGAAAGTAGAGGTAGAAGATGACAAGAGTTCATTGCAAATATTAATTGTTTGCATGAACTTAGAGAAAGAATGAGAGATTAGGAGGTTCATTCATGGATCATTCAGTACAAAGGTAACTTTGACGTAAGCTGAAGATGATTATGGGAAAAGTGTCCAGCAGTGAAGGGATTAAAAGAAACTCAGAAAATCCTCACCACACACTCAATACATGTGAGGATGTTAGCGAGTGAAGAGGTGAGTGAACGGACCAGTGCAGTATCAAGATAAGGAGAAACAAAAGGCAAGAGTGAAAGGTACGAAAATTATACTTTAGATCTTCCCTGGACCTTGGATCTTCCTCACTGTGAAGGAAATAAAACTCAGTACGTTATATAATATAACAAATAAATAAATGACTCGTACTGAAGCCAAGGAGACGAAACACAGCAAATTAAGAATAAGGTCTCGTAATATTCCCATGACCTTATTTTGGTGTGGCCAGACGCGGTATTAGTGAACAGTCAATATGGAGCTTTTAAAAGACTATCTATTGAATAAATAGAGATCATAGGTGGGTCTATAAACCGCTGGTACGTTTTATACAGGGACTGCCACATGTAGACCTACTCACTTCTTACAGTTTCCCGTATGTTTTTGTGTTCTTATCTTATTACAGAACACATCAAGTTGAAAGCCATCCGGTAAAATGTAGCGCACTGTGATGGCAAGTGCATAATGGAACAGATCTAATAAAAAAAAGGATCTTGATGAATGAATGATAATCCTTTCAGTTGAATGACTAGATAAAACAATTACTCTGTACCTCTTACAAGAGAAAATAAATAGTTATTGTTAATAATCAATTACCTGGTGCAGCTTACTGAACAATACGCTTATAAATCATTAGCAATTCATAAGAACCGGGAACTTCCTGTGAATTGAGAAAAAAGAAGCAAAGCAGACTTTGAAGTACAAACGACTCAGCACCACTCAGAGGAAAGCAGTTGTGTTTAAGAATGCGTCAGTTTCATCCCAGAGGAATATAAGAAATTATCAATTTAAAACATAAATAACATCAATTTATCTTTGCCTATAAAATAATAAAAGATATTCCTTGTTCAAAGAAAAGCAATTATAATTGAGAATGTATTAATTTAATCCTTCAGAAGTATTGCTGACTACTATTTCAAAGTATGACTGGCATTGATATACCTTTCCCTACAAGATAAAAGGAATTACGTACTCGTTAAAAGAGAAGTAGTTGTGTTTTTTTTTTTATATATATGTAGGAGGGACACTGGCCAAGAGCAACAAAAATCCAATAAAAAAAAAAATGCCCACTGAAATGCCAGTCACATTAAAGGGTCAAAGGAGTAGGCCAAAAATTGATGAATAAGTGTCTTGAAACCTCCCTCTTGAAGGAATTCAAGTCATAGGAAGGTGGAAATACAGAAGCAGGCAGGGAGTTCCAGAGTTTACCAGAGAAAGGGATGAATGACTGAGAATACTGATTAACTCTTGCGTTAGAGAGGTGGACAGAATAGGGGTGAGAGAAAGAAGAAAGTCTTGTGCAGCGAGGCCGCGGGAGGAGGGGAGGTATGCAGTTAGCAAGATCAGAAGAGCAGTTAGCATGAAAATAGCGGTAGAAGACAGCTAGAGATGCAACATGGCGGCGGTGAGAGAGAGGCTGAAGACAGTTTAGTAATGTATTAATTTAATCCCTGAGAAACATTACTGATTGCTAATTTGATAACACAAGTAAGAAATGTATACCTTTATTTACAAAGTGATAAAAAGAAAGTAATCGTTAAAAGAAAACCAAATACATTTTAATTAAGACTACCTGTGTAAACCGATCTGTAAGAATAACAATATTTCATGGAATAAATAAATAATCTGAATCTAAAAGCTGAATCTCTCTCTCTCTCTAGCTCGTCACTTTCTGGAGGATTGTTTTGCTGACGCC
>NC_087169.1:980000-1030000 GCF_035594125.1 Scylla paramamosain
CAGATCTCCCCTGGCCAAACCTGATGATGATTAAATGGCCAAATCTCCCCTGGCCATAACTGATGATGACAAAGAGGCCAGATCTCCCCTGGCCAAACCTGATATTGACTAAAACTTAGGCCAAATCTCCCCTGGCCAAACCTGATGATGACTTAACGGAGGCCAAATCTCCCCTGGCCAAACCTGACGATGATTTAACGGAGGCCAAATCTCCCCTGGCCAAACCTGATATTGACTAAACGGAGGCCAAATCTCCCCAAACCTGATGATGACAAAAAGGCCAAATCTCCCCTGACCAAACCTGATATTGACTAAACTTAGGCCAAATCTCCCCTGGCCAAACCTGATGATGACTTAACGGATGCCAGATCTCCCCTGGCCATACCTGCTGATGACAAAAAGGCCAGATCTCCCCAGGCCAAACCTGATATTGACTAAACGGACGGCAAATCTCCCTTGGCCAAACCTGATGATGAATTAACGGAGGCCAAATCTCCCCTGGACACACCTGATATTGACAAAATGGAGGCCAAATCTCCCCTGGCCAAACCTGATGATGATTTAACGGAGGCCAAATCTCCCCTGGCCAAACCTGATATTGACTAAACGGAGGCCAAATCTCCCCAAACCTGATGATGACAAAGAGGCTAAATCTCCCCTGGCCAAACCTGATACTGACTAAATTTAGGCCAAATCTCCCATGGCCAAACCTGATATTGACTAAATTTAGGCCAAATCTCCCATGGCCAAACCTGATGATGACTAAAAGGCCAAATCTCTCCCGGCCACACCTGATGATGAATTAACGGAGGCCAAATCTCCCCTGGCCAAACCTGATGATGAATTAACGAAGGCCGAATCTCCCCTGGCCACACCTGATATTCACTAAATAGATGCCAGATCTCCCCTGGCCAAACCTTATATTGACTAAACGGAGGCAAAATCTCCCCTGGCCAAACCTGATCATGATTTAACGGAGGCCAAATCTCCCCTGGACACACCTGATATTGACTAAATGGAGGCCAAATCTCCCCTGGCCTAACCTGATGATGACTTAACGGAGGCCAAATCTCCCTTGGCCAAACCTGATATTGACTAAACGGAGACCAAATCTCCCCAAACCTGATGATGACAAAGAGGCCAAATCTCCCCTGGCCAAACCTGATATTGACTAAACTTATGCCAAATCTCCCCTGGCCACACCTGATGATGACTTAACTAAGGCCAGATCTCCCCTGGCCAAACCTGATATAGACTAAATGGCCAAATCTCCCCTGGCCACACCTGATATTGACTAAATTTAGGCCAAATCTCCCCTGGCCAAACCTGATATTGACTAAACGGAGGCCAAATCTCCCCTGGCCACACCTGATAATGATTAAACGGAAGCTAAATCTCCCCTGGCCAAACCTGATATTGACTAAACTTAGACCAGATCTCTCCTGGCCAAACCTGATATGGACTAAACGGAGGCCAAATCTCCCCTGGCCACACCTGATGATGACTTAACGGATGCCAAATCTCCCGCGGCGAAACCTGATACTGACTTAACGGAGGCCAAATCTCCCCTGGCCACACCAGATATTGACTTAACGGAGGCCAGATCTCCCCTGGCCAAACCTGATATAGACTAAACGGAGTCCAAATCTCCCATGGCCAAACCTGATATTGACTTAACGGAGGCCAAATCTCCCTTGGCTACACCTGATATTGAGTTAACGGAGGCCAGATCTCCCCTGGCCACACCTGATATTGACTAAATGAAGGCCAAATCTCCCTTGGCCAAACCTGATGATGACTTAAATGCCAAATCTCCCCTGGCCAAACCTGATGATGACTAAAAGGCCAAATCTCCCCTGGCCACACTTGATATTGACTTAACGGAGGCCAAATCTCCCCTGGCCACACCTGATATTGACTAAATGAAGGCCAAATCTCCCCTGGCCACACCTGATATTGATTAAATGAAGGCCAAATCTCCCCTGGCTAAACCTGATGATGACTAAAAGGCCAAATCTCCCCTGGCCACACCTGATATTGATTAAATGAAGGCCAAATCTCCCCTGGCTAAACCTGATGATGACTAAAAGGCCAAATCTCCCCTGGCCACACCTGATATTGATTAAATGAAGGCCAAATCTCCCCTGGCTAAACCTGATGATGACTAAAAGGCCAAATCTCCCCTTGCCAAAACTGATATTGACTAAACGGAGGCCAAATCTCCCCTGGCCACACCTGCTGACCAAACCTACCGTGGACAAACTTGATGACAAACCAAACTTACCCTAGACAATCCTAAAGACGACGACCAAACCTACCCTGGCCAAACCTATCCTGGCCAAACCTGATGACGACCGAAGCCTACTTTGACCACACATAACTGCTAGCAAATTTCTCGTGGTCAGGAAAAAAATTACTTCTCTTTTCTTATTTTCGCTTATCTTTCCATCTTCTAAAATCTTCATTCATTCTTACATACATTCATACATAGATATCATTTATAAGAGAGAGAGAGAGAGAGAGAGAGAGAGAGAGAGAGAGAGAGAGAGAGAGAGAGAGAGAGAGAGAGAGAGGAGAGAGAGAGAGAGAGAGAGAGAGAGAGCGAGAGAGAGAGAGGAGAGAGAGAGAGAGAGAGGAGAGAGAGAGAGAGAGAGAGAGAGAGAGAGAGAGAGAGAGAGAGGCTAGAAATGAATGGGTGTGATAAGCAGTCTCTTTCTCTCTCTCTCTCTCTCATCCTCTCCTCTCTCCTCTCTCTCTCTCCTCTCTCTCTCTCCTCTCTCTCTCTCTCTCTCCTCTCTCTCCTCACACACACACCACACTAGTCAATTACTAGTTAAAGATTAATCAGTGAAATAAATACATAACATTATGTTAATAAGTTTTTCTAAAAGGAAAAGGAAATACTTGTACTTCCCCCTCCCCCCCACATAGTATTCATGAAATCTTACTGAATTGTTAACTTATGTTATATATATATATATATATATATATTATATATATATATATATATATACTATATATATATATAAATATATATATATATATATATATATATATTATATATATATATATATATATATATATATATTGAATGGAGAGTAGACTCTCTCTCTCTCTCTCTCTCTCTCTCTCTCTCTCTCTCTCTCTCTCTCTCTCTCTCTCTCTCTCTCTCTCTCTCTCATAAAACACTAACCCTTTTCATTGTTCCTTCCCTCCCTCCTTCCTTCCTTCGTGAATACCTTGTAATTAATTAAAGAACACCTGCAGAGGACCAAATATCAAGAAAAGAAAGATGTAACAGTCCACTTTTTAAACATGCATTTTTCTTTGATGTAATTTTGAAATAAAAGAATGTTAAATGTGTTTTTCATGACATACTTTGTTAATTTCATCAGTTCTTTTCTAGGAGTGTGCTATTATATAATGAAAGCCAGAGGAGGAGGCAGTAGACACCTGCCGAAATGATTATTACTCCCAGTGAGGTCTAAAGCACTGTTCAGGGGGTGCTGTGAACTTATCATTAAACCCAGCTGTGACCTCACTGAACGTTTCCCTTTGTGTCTCACAAACACAAGGGGGCAGTCACAGGCCTGCCCTCTAAAGACAACTCTCTTCCTCCACACAAAACTACAAGCAACTAATAACACACACACCCTTCACTCAAAAATTTTAAAATCATCATGGCGACTCCTATACCAGCCTCGGAGTCCCCATCTGGGGAGGGAACCATAAATGTCCCCAGGACGGACTGCCTTTCTGTCGACAACCCTAAGTGTCTTGACACCCTCCCTCAACTTTTTCTTCATTAACTTATGCAACATTCGTGGTCTAAGATCTAATTTTCAATCTGTAGAACACCACCTCTCCTCTTCTAAACCTCATCTTCTTTTCCTCACTGAAACTCAGGTGTCTGAGGCAACTGACAGTAGCCCCTTTTCTGTTCTCTCCTACTTTCTCTATCCTCATTTTCGATCCAAAGCTGGATGCTGCGTTTAGTGTGCGCAATGACATAACCTGCTCTCGTGCCCACGCTCTTGAATCTTCCGAGTTTTCCATCATCTGGCTACGACTACAGAGTCACTCTCATACTAAATTTATCTGTGCTGTATACCTCTCACCTAACTCCTCTGACTATAAGAAATTCTTTGACTACTTAACTTCCAAAGTGGAGTACATTCTGACCCTCTTCCCTTTTGCAGAGATCTCCATTCTTGGAGACTTCAATGTTCACCACCAGCTTTGGCTTTCCTCTCCCTTCACTGACCATCCTGGTGAAATAGCCTACAACTTTGCTATCCTCCATGACCTAGAGCAATTGGTGCAACACCCTACTCGTATTCCTGACCGTCTTGGAGATAAGCCCCCACATTCTTGACCTTTTCCTGACCTCTAATCCTTCTGCTTATGCTGTCACCCTTTCTTCTCCGTTGGGCTCCTCCGATCACAATCTCATATCTTTATCTTGTCCTATTACTCCAATCCCTCCTGAGGAAGGTGCCTCTGGCGTTTTGCTTCTGTTAGTTGGGGGAACCTGAGGAGGTATTTTGCTGATTTTCCTTGGAATGACTACTGCTTCCGTGTCAGAGACCCGTCTTTGTGTGCTGAGCGCATAACAGAGGTGATTGTGTCCATCATGGAGGCATACATTGCTCACTCTTTTTCTCCTCCTAAACCTTCTAAAACCTTGGTTTAAACACAGCTTGTTCTCGTGCTATACATGACAGAGAGGTGGCCCACAAAAGGTACTTAAGCCTTCCATCATCAAAATCTCATGCACTTTATATTTCTGCCCGGAACCATGCCAAGTCTGTTCTCCAACTAGCCAAAAACTCCTTCATTAACAGAAAATGTCAAAACCTTTCAAGATCTAACTCCCCTCGTGATTTCTGGCATCTAGCCAAAAATATCTCCAATAACTTTACTTCTTCTTCTTTCCCTCCTCTATTTCAACCAGATGGCACCCACTGCTATCACATCTATTTCTAAAGCTGAATTCTTTGCTCAAACCTTTGCTAAAAACTCTACCTTGGACGATTCTGGGCTTGTTCCTCCCTCTCCTCCACCCTCTGACTACTTCATGCCACCTATTAAAATTCTTCACAATGATGTTTTCCATGCCCTCGCTGGCCTAAACCCTCGGAAGGCTTATGGACCTGATGGGGTCCCTCCTATTGTTCTCCGAAACTGTGCCTCCGTGCTTGCACCTTGCCTAGTCAAAACTCTTTCAGCTCTGTCTGTCAACATCTACCTTTCCTTCTTGCTGGAAGTTTGCCTACAGTCAACCTGTTCCTAAAAAAGGGGGACCGTTCTAATCCCTCAAACTACCGTCCTATTGCTTTAATTTCCTGCCTATCTAAAGTTTTTGAATCTATCCTCAACAGGGAAGATTCTTAAACATCTATCACTTCATAACCTTCTATCTGATCGCCAGTATGGGTTCCGTCAAGGCCGCTCTACTGGTGATCTTCTGGCTTTCCTTACTGAGTCTTGGTCATCCTCTTTTAGAGATTTTGGTGAAACTTTTGCTGTTGCCTTGGACATATCAAAAGCTTTTGATAGAGTCTGGCACAAAGCTTTGATTTCCAAACTACCCTCCTACGGTTTCTATCCTTCTCTTTGTAACTTCATCTCGAGTTTCCTTTCTGACCGTTCTATTGCTGCTGTGGTAGACGGTCACTGTTCTTCTCCTAAATCTATTAACAGTGGTGTTCCTCAGGGTTCTGTCCTGTCACCCACTCTCTTCTTATTATTCATCAATGAACTTCTAAACCAAACTTCTTGTCCTATCCACTCCTACGCTGATGAAACCACCCTGGCACTTTTCCACGTCTTTTCATAGACGTCCAACCCTTCAGGAAGGATACATTTCATGCAGGGAAGCCACAGAACGCCTAACTTCTGATCTTTAAAATCTGCGATTAAGGTAGGACAAACTTAGTATTGTTCAGTGTTTCCAAAACTCAATCCTTCCATCTATCAACTCCGACACAACCTTCCAGATAACTATCCCCTCCTCTTCAGTGACATCCAACTGTCTCCCTTTTCTACACTGAGCGTTCTCGGTCTATCCTTTACTTCTAAAGTAAACTTTACTTTATTTTTAATTTACTATCCTTTACTGTCTTAACTGCAAACTTAACATCTCATCTCTAGCTAAAAACAGGTTCTATGAACTTAGGCGTTCTGAGTCGTCTCTGCCAGTTTTTTTCTCCCCCACCCCCTTACCAGCAGCTCACTCTGTACAGGGGCCTTATCCGCCTATGTATAGAGTATGCTTCACATGTATAGGGGGGAGGTTCCACTTATACGATTCTTTTAGACAAGGTGGAATCAGAAGTTTTTTGTCTCTCTGGCAACTCCTCTCCTCTAACTCACTGTCTTCAGCCTCTCTCTCTCTCTCTCTCCTCTCTCTCTCTCTCTCTCTCCTCTCTCTCTCTCCTCTCTCTCTCTCTCTCTCTCTCTCTCTCTCTCTGTCTCGCAGTGTTGTATCTCTTGCTATCTTCTACCGCTATCTTTATGCTAACTGCTCTTCTGATCTTGCTAACTGCAATGCCTCCCCTCCTCCCACGGCTTCGCTGCACAAGTCTTTTCTTTCTCTTACCCATATTCTGTCCACCTCTCTAATGCATGCAAGAGTTAACCAGTATTCTCAATCATTCATCCCTTTCTCCGGTAAACTCCTGGAACTCCCCTTTCCACTTTTGTATTTCCTCCCTCCTATTTTCAAGCGGGAGGTTTCAAGACACTTATCCTTTAATTTTTGAAGACCACTTTTTGACTGCTCGGGGACCGGCACCTCAGTGGCATTTTTTTAATTATAATCTTGTTGCCCTTGGCTGGTGCCTCTCCTTCATAAAAAAAAAAAAAATATTGTAACGAAAAGGGAGGAAACGGACAGAAAGGTTCGAAAGGCGAGAGGGAAGGGAAGGAGAAAGGGAGGGAGGCATGCTGGGTCAACACCTCGCGGCTCTAGTCTCGGGAACGCGAATTTACTCAACCTACACGAATACTGAGGTGTGTGTGTGTGTGTGTGTGTGTGTGTGTGTGTGTGTGTGTGTGTGTGTGTGTGTGTGTGTGTGTGTGTGTGCGTGCGTGCGTGCGTGCGTGCGTGCGTGCGTGCGTGCGTGCGTGCGTGCGTGCGTGCATGCGTGTGTGTGTGTGTGTGTGTGTGTGTGTGTGTGTGTGTGTGTGTGTGTGTGTGTGTGTGTGCTTTTCTCTGCCACTTTTGCACTTCCAATCTCAAGCATGTTTACAAGCAACTTTCCATTACGGCGAGAGCTTCAGCTTCAAAGACACGAGCGATTTAAAGACGCGGGAGGAAATACATTTGTAACAGAGACCAGCACGAGGCGGAGTGAGAAAACATGGAATGACAAGACTGGGAACATCTACAGCACGAGGACGAGGACGAGGACGAGGACAAGGACGAGGAGTAGGAGGAGCAAGAGGAGGAGGACAAAGAGGGGCAAGGAGAGAGAGAGAGAGAGAGAGAGAGAGAGAGAGAGAGAGAGAGAGAGAGAGAGAGAGAGAGAGAGAGAGAGAGAGAGAGAGAGAGAGAGAGAGAGAGAGAGAGAGAGAGGAAGGAGGGAAGAGAACACAATATCTGAAGGAAATAGCTTAAGAGAATTTCCTGTGGAAAGAACAAGTGTATTTGTGGCCCATACATTGGTTCCAGACATCGTCACTTTTACTGCACAAAGATACGTAATACAGCTTCATTTGTGCCTTAGTGTTATTATGAAGGGACACAAGATACAGCCACGTCTTCGCTTTGCTGACGAAGTATTGGTTTCTCGTCATTATTACAGTCCAAAGTTCAAAGACGTCGGAGTGATCGCCGCTTCGCCGAGCCCAGACTTGCCAAAAAGCGCGGCGTCACAAAACAGTCAGTCCTGCAGCCTCTCGGGAATACACGGCGAGCAGTTCTGGTTCTTTTAATGAAGTTTTGTTGTTGGGATTAGTTTTGTGGCACGGAATTGTGTTCTCTCCAGATATCACAAATCTTTTCCGTAGTATTGGACATCACAGGAGCACCGAGCATTGAGGGGAGTCTCTCTTGCAGGTTGTGTAGCGATAAAATGATTGGCAGTGTATTGGATTCACATTTCCTCCATGTGAACCCAAGCATCGCGTCACCTTTGTGGTTCCGAGATGCGCAATCATGTGGCCATTTCGCGTCGCTGGTAACGATGAGGCCAGTCTCCTTTTTACTCTGCCCGCCATTGTCAGGGATCAGAGTGCATGCTGTTGTGTTGGATGGATTTTCTTTCATCTTTTTTTTTTTTTTTATGTGTGAATCAGTTTATCATATCAAGGTCGAGTGTTGTTTCTCAATTTCCGGATCAATAAGAAATCTTAGAAACGTGTTTCACGACTGACCACACTGCCTGGTGCTCCTCTCTCCTTCCACTAAGTCAGTAAAGCAGTAATCTATCAGTTGCAGTTCTTATTTTCTATAAACATTGAGTAAGTGGGTTTTTGAACGTTTCAGTATCTTTTGTTTACTATTTTTAACAGGCTATAGCAGAAGGTATGAAGATTTTTGAAGGTGTTTTCCTTCTTCTAAAAGTTTAGTGAGGATTCTGCATCTTTATACAGAAAAAAATAAATAAATAAATAAATAAATAAAATAAAATAAATAAATAACTTGGATGTGAAACAAACTTATCAGCTCTGTAGTCTGTGAAACAGTCTGATGAACACCTCAGACGTTCACCACTACGGGTTAATCCTCAGGTCCACGACAAATGACATAATTACAGCGAGATTCAGCCATTCAGTACAGACCATTGTCTTTTCCCAGCCACCTCCTGATCCTGGCATTTGAATGATGTATTTACGCTGAGTGTAGTTTGTCTAGGAGTCTCGCATGAGGGTCCTTGTCAGGTCCTTGTTCCAGAAATCGAGATGTATTTCACTGGTGAGCATTGGCCTATTCCTGTGTTCATGAATATCGTAAGAGAAATCCATCTGGAAATTGAGGATAAACATTGGCTCCTGCTTCCCTGCTGGTTACCTGTGCTTGCTGAATTTATTATTTATTATTTATTATTATTACTTATCTTGATTACTTCACTGCAGGGGTTATTTTTGCTAACAGAGAGAGAGAGAGAGAGAGAGAGAGAGAGAGTTGGAGGAAGGATAATGAAGGAATGGAGGAAGGAAGGAAGGAGGTTCTGGAAATCTTATTCATGGTATAAATGTACTTAAAGCTTCCTGGACGAGGCAAGATGGACTCCGAGCCAAAAATGGGAAAGTAAATTGTCAGAAATATATAGAAGCCCATCGAGGCGAAGAAGGAACTGAAAAATTGCAACTGAAAATATTAACATGAACCCTCCCCCAAATAAATAAATAAATAAATAAATAAATAAATAAATAAATAAACTGCAGGAGAAAATATCAACTTGAGAAAAAAAAAAGACAAAATAAATTGTGGAAAATAAAGGAGAGAAATGTGCATATCAATGACAACAGCATTAAAAGAAAAAAAAATAAATAAAAAGAGAGGGAAAAACGATAAAAATTCATATCTAGATGAAAGAAATTGAAGGAAAAACAAAATAGATATGTATACATATGGAAACAACATTGGAAGGGAAAATAAATAAAGGGAAGGAAAAAAAATCACGACCACGAGTAAAGTAATTGAAATAAAAGAAAATTAATGGAAATACAGACACAAACGACGACAAATAAGGGAAAAATAATGATAACAAGAAAATTTTAAAAATCTTTAAAAAAATACCAACACGAAGCAAAATATAACAACATTCATAACACAATAAAAAAAAAGTCAACTGATGTCATTCGAATTGTCAAAGTCTCCGCCGCGCATCCAATGACAAAATGTACAAGAGAAGATCAGGACACAGGTAAAATCGCACCTCAAGACGGAGGAAGAGAAAAGAAGAAAAAAAAAAAAAATAAATAAAATAAGATACAGAAACATGACAGATTGCGGATATAAAAAAAAAAAGCATTTTAACCCTTTCACTGCTAGACAAATTTTCTTCTTTAATACCTATAACTTTTTAGACGCTATTTTTGTGCTAAGCCAAGTAAGGTATTTTTATTCCGGCACCTTGGGAGTGCTGCGAGAAAGGGAAAAAAACAGAAGGAAAAGGGGAAACTCATATCCTATACCATTTCCATAAGAGTAATAATGGATATTTTCATTCATTCTTGAGTTGCAACATGGGAAGACAAAGCATTTTTTTTTATGTCTTTTTTTTTTATGTTCTAAGTCAAAGTTGATTTTAATTTCAGGTTCCTTTGATATTTCGAATAACAGATGCTTTCATTTCTACGTGACTTTGAAGGGGATGAAAGACATTGATTTTCTATATCATGAACAATGTTAATTATTTTTCAGATTTATCTATTAATCCTACACCTCAGGAGTGAGTCAAACAGTGTGGCAAACTTCACTTCCTTCCTGTGTGAAAATATTCCAGAGACGTGGTGAAAAAACGGCAGGGAATTTCATGAACATTAATCGAAGAAAAATCAATATATGAACGAATCAGCTGCTTTATGTCAAGGGTTTGCAAAGACCGAGAAGTGAGGATGGAATAGCACGAAGTAGTTGCCAATACTGATGGGGATGATGATGATGGCAATAATGATAGAAATTATGCCAAAAATTATGTAAAAAAAAAAAAAAAAGCTAAAAAAATGATGAACATGACAACAATAATGATGAAAATTACTTCCTGTTACCTCTAAACATTTACACACACACACACACACACACACACACACACACACACACACACACACACACACACACACACACACACACACACACACACACACACACACACACACACGCATCAATACAAATAAACCCAGTCATTATTGCATCAATCAGAAACACACACAACACAAGAGTAAGAGTAAGAGGACACTTCAACACGCCTTACACTGGAGCACCAAATAATACACACTTCATCTCACACTCAACGCACATCACTGAGAGAGAAAGAGAGAGAGAGAGAGAGAGAGAGAGAGAGAGAGAGAGAGAGAGAGAGAGAGAGAGAGAGAGAGAGAGAGAGAGAGAGAGAGAGAGAGAGAGAGGATGAGTCAAAGTTAATCCAAAGCTTTACGTTCTAATATCCAGACGTACGTTCGCCTCCATCATTCCAATTGCCTTGTGCTTATCTTGCTCTGGGTCTCATTGTGAAAGATTTATGGGATTTGATGGCGGGGGAGGTGAGTCTGTTGTCCTTTTTTTTTCTATCTATCTATTTATTTATTTATTATTATTATTATTATTATTATTATTATTATTATTATTATTATTATTATTATTATTATTATTATTATTATTATTTGTGTGTGTGTGTGTGTGTGTGTGTGTGTGTGTGTGTGTGTGTGTGTGTGTGTGTGTGCAGCCTTAGGAGGGAGGAAGGGAGGGAGGGTGGGGAAGAAATAAGTAAAAAGAAAGAAAGAAGGAAAGAAATAAAGAAAAAAGAAAGAAAGAAAGAAAACGAAAAATAACCCACGACAAAAAAAAAAACAGGAGAGGGAAAGGAAGAGAAAATGAAAGAAATTATGAAATAAAAAAAGTAAAGTAAAAAAAAACATGCGTACATACATTTCTACAAACAGACAAACACACACACAAAAAAAGCATGACTGACAAAAACTAAAAAAAAAAAAAAAAACGAAACAAAGCATAGACAAACAGACAGACAGACAGACAGGCAGGCAGGCAGGGAAGCGGACAATTATATAGACATTAAAAAGACAAAACTAAAAAATAAAGAAAAAAGTTAAGAAAAAATAAAGAAAGCTGCAGAAAAAAAAAAAAACACTTTACTGTGAGTCGCTCCATTGCAGGTTTTTAATACTAGACGGGAAAATAAGAAAGTTTTGATGTTAACGGCGTAACTTGGGAGATATTAGCTGTGATGGAAGGCGGGGCTCACTGCTGCCAGGACTTATAATGACGCACTAATACTTTGCAGGCGACAGGGAAGAAATTAAATACCAAACAATTAAGCTTACAGGAAAAACAAGTAATAGTCCAGGAGGACAATGCTGAAAAGAAGGAAAAAAAGGAAAAAAGAAAATAATGAAAGGTACAAAAAAGAAAAGAACAAAACGAATACGAAAAAAAAACAAAGAAAGAAAAAGAAATATGAAAGGAAAAGGAAAAAAAAAAAGATTTGTGTTTTTAAGGTTACTTTACCAGCGCGTGATGGAGAGAAAATAAAAATTCTGCAAAATTGGCAAAACATTTAGCACAAAACTATTGTGGGAACTATTGATGTTGAGAAGAAAAAAAAAGTTTCCTATAAAAATATAAAAAAAATGTGAAGGTGCCGCATTCCGAGTGTTGGCCCAGGGCTGGTACTCGTAGCGTCACCCTTCCTGGGCCTCGGCATATAGAGTAGGATGGACAGTTCCTTTTTCCACTGTCTTTACGTTACCAATCACAGTTGACCGGCACCTCTATAAGGTTGAGCAAACCTAGGAGCGGGCAATCGTCTCAAAAAAATTCCAGCTGTCACCAGGATTCGAGCCCGATACTTCCTCCATTGTAGTCAGACGCGCTACCTACTGACCTGCCGCGGTCCAGATACTTAGCTTATACTAAGGCCTGGAGAGAGAGACAAAGAAAACTTAAACAGGAACCAACTTTGAATTTATACAAGAGAAACTCACTGTATATATATATATATATATATATATATATATATATATATATATATATATATATATATATATATTAATATATATATATATATATATATATATATATATATATATATATATATATATATATATATATATTGAATGGAGAGTAGACTCTCTCTCTCTCTCTCTCTCTCTCTGTCTCTCTCTCTCTCTCTCTCTCTCTCTCTCTCTCTCTCTCTCCTCTTCTCTCTTCTCTCTCTCTCTCTCTCTCTCTCTCTCTCTCTCTCTCTCTCTCATAAACACTAACCCTTTTCATTGTTCCTTCCCTCCCTCCTTCCTTCCTTCGTGAATACCTTGTCAATTATTAAAGAACACCTGCAGAGGACCAGATATCAAGAAAAGAAAGATGTAACAGTCCACTTTTTTAAACATACATTTTCTTTGATGTAATTTTGAAATAAAAGAATGTTAAATGTGTTTTTTATGACATACTTTGTTAATTTCATCAGTTCTTTTCTAGGAGTGTGCTATTATATAATGAAAGCCAGAGGAGGAGGCAGTAGACACCTGCCGAAATGATTATTACTCCCAGTGAGGTCTAAAGCACTGTTCAGGGGGTGCTGTGAACTTATCATTAAACCCAGCTGTGACCCTCACTGAACGTTTCCCTTTGTGTCTCACAACACAAGGGGGCAGTCACAGACTGCCCTCTAAAGACAACTCTCTTCCTCCACACAAAACTACAAGCACCTAATAACACACACACCCTTCACTCAAAAATTTTAAAATCATCATGGCGACTCCTATACCAGCCTCGGAGTCCCCATCTGGGGAGGGAACCATAAATGTCCCCAGGTCGGACTGCCTTTCTGTCGACAACCCTAAGTGTCTTGACACCCTCCCTCAACTTTTTCTTCATTAACTTATGCAACATTCGTGGTCTAAGATCTTAATTTTCAATCTGTAGAACACCACCTCTCTTCTTCTAAACCTCATCTTTTTTTCCTCACTGAAACTCAGGTGTCTGAGACAACTGACAGTAGCCCCTTTTCTGTTCCCTCCTACTTTCTCTATCCTCATTTTCGATTCAAAGCTGGATGCTGCGTTTATGTGCGCAATGACTTAACCTGCTCTCGTGCCCACGCTCTTGAATCTTCCGAGTTTTCCATCATCTGGCTACGACTACAGAGTCACTCTCATACTAAATTTATCTGTGCTGTATACCTCTCACCTAACTCCTCTGACTATAAGAAATTCTTTGACTACTTAACTTCCAAAGTGGAGTACATTCTGACCCTCTTCCCTTTTGCAGAGATCTCCATTCTTGGAGACTTCAATGTTCACCACCAGCTTTGGCTTTCCTCTCCCTTCACTGACCATCCTGGTGAACTAGCCTACAACTTTGCTATCCTCCATGACCTAGAGCAATTGGTGCAACACCCTACTCGTATTCCTGACCGTCTTGGAGATAAACCCCACATTCTTGACCTTTTCCTGACCTCTAATCCTTCTGCTTATGCTGTCACCCTTTCTTCTCCGTTGGGCTCCTCCGATCACAATCTCATATCTTTATCTTGTCCTATTACTCCAATCCCTCCTGAGGAAGGTGCCTCTGGCGTTTTGCTTCTGTTAGTTGGGGGAACCTGAGGAGGTATTTTGCTGATTTTCCTTGGAATGACTACTGTTTCCGTGTCAGAAACCCGTCTTTGTGTGCTGAGCGCATAACAGAGGTGATTGTGGAGGCATACATTGCTCACTCTTTTTCTCGTCCTAAACCTTCTAAACCTTGGTTTAACACAGCTTGTTCTCGTGCTATACATGATAGAGAGGTGGCCCACAAAAGGTACTTAAGCCTTCCATCACCAAAATCTCATGCACTTTATATTTCTGCCCGGAACCATGCCAAGTCTGTTCTCCAACTAGCCAAAAACTCCTTCATTAACAGAAAATGTCAAAACCTTTCAAGATCTAACTCCCCTCGTGATTTCTGGCATCTAGCCAAAAATATCTCCAATAACTTTACTTCTTCTTTCCCTCCTCTATTTCAACCAGATGGCACCACTGCTATCACATCTATTTCTAAAGCTGAACTCTTTGCTCAAACCTTTGCTAAAAACTCTACCTTGGACGATTCTGGGCTTGTTCCTCCCTCTCCTCCACCCTCTGACTACTTCATGCCACCTATTAAAATTCTTCACAATGATGTTTTCCATGCCCTCGCTGGCCTAAACCCTCGGAAGGCTTATGGACCTGATGGGGTCCCTCCTATTGTTCTCCGAAACTGTGCCTTCGTGCTTGCACCTTGCCTAGTCAAACTCTTTCAGTTTTGTCTGTCAACATCTACCTTTCCTTCTTGCTGGAAGTTTGCCTACATTCAACCTGTTCCTAAAAAGGGTGACCGTTCTAATCCCTCAAACTACCGTCCTATTGCTTTAATTTCCTGCCTATCTAAAGTTTTTGAATCTATCCTCAACAGGAAGATTCTTAAACATCTATCACTTCATAACCTTCTATCTGATCGCCAGTATGGGTTCCGTCAAGGCCGCTCTACTGTTGATCTTCTGGCTTTCCTTACTGAGTCTTGGTCATCCTCTTTTAGAAACTTTGGTGAAACTTTTGCTGTTGCCTTGGACATATCAAAAGCTTTTGATAGAGTCTGGCACAAAGCTTTGATTTCCAAACTACCCTCCTACGGTTTCTATCCTTCTCTTTGTAACTTCATCTCGAGTTTCCTTTCTGACCGTTCTATTGCTGCTGTGTTAGACGGTCACTGTTCTTTTCCTAAATCTATTAACAGTGGTGTTCCTCAGGGTTTTGTCCTGTCACCCACTCTCTTCTTATTATTCATCAATGAACTTCTAAACCAAACTTCTTGTCCTATCCACTCCTACGCTGATGAAACCACCCTGCACTTTTCCACGTCTTTTCATAGACGTCCAACCCTTCAGGAAGTATACATTTCATGCAGGGAAGCCACAGAACGCCTAACTTCTGATCTTTAAAATCTGCGATTGAGACAGGACAAACTTAGTATTGTTCAGTGTTTCAAAACTCAATCCTTCCATCTATCAACTCGACACAACCTTCCAGATAACTATCCCCTCCTCTTCAGTGACATCCAACTGTCTCCCTTTTCTACACTGAGCGTTCTCGGTCTATCCTTTACTTCTAAAGTAAACTTTACTTTATTTTTAATTTACTATCCTTTACTGTCTTAACTGCAAACTTCACATCCCATCTCTAGCTAAAACAGGTTCTATGAACTTAGGCGTTCTGAGTCGTCTCTGCCAGTTTTTTCTCCCCTACCCCCTTGCCAGCAGCTCACTCTGTACAGGGGCCTTATCCGCCTATGTATGGAGTATGCTTCACATGTATAGGGGGGATGTTCCACTTATACGATTCTTTTAGACAACGTGGATTCAGATGTTTTTTTGTCTTAGCAACTCCTCTCCTCTAACTCACTGTCTTCAGCCTCTCTCTCTCTCTCTCTCTCTCTCTCTCTCTCTCTCTCTCTCTCTCTCTCTCTCTCTCTCTCTCTCTCTCTCTCTCTCTCTCTCTGTCTCGCAGTGTTGTATCTCTTGCTATCTTCTACCGCTATTTTTCTGCTAACTGCTCTTCTGATCTTGCTAACTGCATGCCTCCCCTCCTCCCACGGCTTCGCTGCAGAAGTCTTTTCTTTCTCTTACCCATATTCTGTCCACCTCTCTAATGCATGCAAGAGTTAACCAGTATTCTCAATCATTCATCCCTTTCTCCGGTAAACTCTGGAACTCCCTTTCCACTTCTGTATTTCCTCCCTCCTATTTTCAAGCGGGAGGATTCAAGACACTTATCCTTTAATTTTTGAAGACCACTTTTTGACTGCTCGGGGAGCGGCACCTCAGTGGCCTTTTTTTAATTATGATCTTGTTGCCCTTGGCTGGTGCCTCTCCTTCATAAAAAAAAAAAAATATTGTAACGAAAAGGGAGGAAACGGACAGAAAGGTTCGAAAGGCGAGAGGGAAGGGAAGGAGAAAGGGAGGGAGGCATGCTGGGTCAACGCCTCGCGGCTCTAGTCTCGGGAACGCGAATTTACTCAACCTACACGAATACTGAGGTGTGTGTGTGTGTGTGTGTGTGTGTGTGTGTAAATAATAATAATAATAATAAACGGTTTATTATTTAGGCAGTTGACAAACTGAAAATGTACATAGGGGATGGGGACAAACTTAACATTAATCCAAACGGTAAGTGTGTGTGTGTGTGTGTGTGTGTGTGTGTGTGTGTGTGTGTGTGTGTGTGTGTGTGTGTGTGTGTGTGTGTGTGTGTGTGTGTGCGTGCGTGCGTGCGTGCGTGCGTGCGTGCGTGCGTGCGTGCGTGCGTGCGTGCGTGCGTGTGTGTGTGTGTGTGTGTGTGTGTGTGTGTGTGTGTGTGTGCTTTTCTCTGCCACTTTTGCACTTCCAGTGTCAAGCATGTTTACAAGCAACTTTCCATTACGGCGAGAGCTTCAGCTTCAAAGACACGAGCGATTTAAAGACGCGGGAGGAAATACATTTGTAACAGAGACCAGCACGAGGCGGAGAGAGAACACATGGAATGACAGGACTGGGAACACCTACAGCACGAGGACGAAGACGAGGACGAGGAGCAGGAGGAAGAGGAGGAGGAGGAGGAGGAGGAGGAGGAGGAGGAGGAGAAAGAGGGGCAAGGGGAGAGAGAGAGAGAGAGAGAGAGAGAGAGAGAGAGAGAGAGAGAGAGAGAGAGAGAGAGAGAGAGAGAGAGAGAGAGAGAGAGAGAGAGAGAGAGAGGAAGGAGGGAAGAGAACACAATATCTGAAGGAAATAGCTTAAGAGAATTTCCTGTGGCAAGAACAAGTGTATTTGTGGCCCATATATTGGTTCCAGACATCGTCACTTTTACTGCACAAAGATACGTAATACAGCTTCAGTTGTGCCTTAGTGTTATTATGAAGGGACACAAGATACAGCCACGTCTTCGCTTTGCTGACGAAGTATTGGTTTCTCGTCATTATTACAGTCATTATTACAGTCATTATTACAGTCATTATTACAGTCATTATTACAGTCATTATTACAGTCATTATTACAGTCATTATTACAGTCATTATTACAGTCTGGGCTCGGCTTCGCCGAGCCCAGACTTGCCAAAAAGCGCGGCGTCACAAAACAGTCAGTCCTGCAGCCTCTCGGGAATACACGGCGAGCAGTCCTGGCTCTTTTAATGGAGTTTTGTTGTTGGGATTAGTTTTGTGGCACGGAACTGTGTTCACTCCAGATATCACAAATCTTTTCCGTAGTGCTGGACATCACAGGAGCACCGAGCATTGAGGGGAGTCTCTCTTGCAGGTTGTGTAGCGATAAAATGATTGGCAGTGTACTGGATTCACATTTCCTCCATGTGAACCCAAGCATCGCGTCACCTTTGTGGTTCCGAGATGCGCAATCATGTGGCCATTTCGCGTCGCTGGTAACGATGAGGCCAGTCTCCTTTTCACTCTGCCCGCCATTGTCAGGGATCACAGTGGATGCTGCTGTGTTGGATGGATTTTCTTTCATCTTTTTTTTTTTTCAAGTGTATTAATTTATCATATCAAGGTCGAGTGTTATTTCTCAATTTCTGGTTTAATGAGAAATCTTAGAAAGGTGTTTCACGACTGACCACACTGCCTGGTACTCCTCTCTCCTTCCACTAAGTCAGTAAAGCAGTAATCTATCAGTTGCAGTTCTTATTTTCTATAAACATTGAGTAAGTGGGTTCTTGAACGTTTCAGCATCTTTTGTTTACTATTTTTAACAGGCTATAGCAGAAGGTATAAAGATTTCTGAAGGCGTTTTCCTTCTTCTAAAAGTTTAGCGAGGATTCTGCATCTTTATACAGAAAAAAAAAAAGAAGAAATAAAATAAAATAAATAAATAACATGGATGTGAAACAAACTTATGAGCTCTGTAGTCTGTGAAACAGTCCGATGAACACCTCAGACGTTCACCACTACGGGTTAATCCTCAGGTCCACGACAAATGACATAATTACAGCGAGATTCAGCCATTCAGTACAGACCATCGTCTTTTCCCAGCCACCTCCTGATCCTGGCATATGAATGATGTATTTACGCTGAGTGTAGTTTGTTTAGGAGTCTCGCATGAGGGTCCTTGTCAGGTCCTTGTTCCAGAAATCGAGATGTATTTCACTGGTGAGCATTGGCCTATTCCTGTGTTCATGAATATCGTAAGAGAAATCCATCTGGAAATTGAGGATAAACATTGGCTCCTGCTTCCCTGCTGGTTACCTGTGCTTGCTGAATTTATTATTTATTATTATTATTATTACTTATCTTGATTACTTCACTGCAGGGGTTATTTTTGCTAATAGAGAGAGAGAGAGAGAGAGAGAGAGAGAGAGAGAGAGAGAGAGAGAGAGAGAGAGAGAGAGAGAGAGAGAGAGAGAGAGAGAGAGAGTCCACGTATAGTCGCATTTTACAGGAGTATTTTTAATCACCGCAAAAATGTTGTCGTGTAATGCTTATCGGTAAACTACATGCTTTTTGATGATATTTTTCTTGTTATAAGATATTGTAATATTCCACAGCCTGCAAAAAATAAGATTAAACCATTCGTAATTTGACTCAGTGGCACCTTCGAGGCTGCGACAATGCAACAGTGTGTCCGTCGTGTCACAGAGCACACCCGCGAGTCCCGTACATTTTCAACTCCTCTGACGGGTAAACAAAGCCTTACGATGCATATGTGTATACAACATTTTCTACTTAGAATTACACGTTCTTTCACGTCTTTCAGTATTTGCAGAAACTCGCGTTATGCCCTGTAATTATCTCTCCCTCGATCCAAGAGAGAGAGAGAGAGAGAGAGAGAGAGAGAGAGAGAGAGGTGAACAGCAGGTTTCTATAATAGCATGGCTGCATTATTGCCAAGCACTTCCGTGGTGACGCCTCCTCGCCTTGCAGGTTCTCGCAGGAGCCTCAGACAGCTTGTGCCGGGACCTTTTCACTGTAATGTGGGGTGTGGCGGCAGCGGGGGACAGGTGGCGTCTGTGAGATAAATAAACAGAGGTGACACTCAGCGGGAACACGGCTCCCCCTCACCACCTCGCCTTCTCGCCTCCTGGCCAGGGATAAACACTTGACGCTAAACTTGCCCACCACAATATAGTGAAATGGAGCACTTGTGCGTGTGTGTGTGTGTGTGTGTGTGTGTGTAATCTGCAATACGTGCAGTAATTTTTTCTCCTTCAATTCTTTCAGGTGAGCCATCTCTTCTATTCTAGGTAGTTACTTGTGTCTTGGCAAAGGCACTAATGGAGTCACTTCACCTTGTCAGCTTTCCCTAATACATCTCATTAGCCTGCAAGTAATCACTAAATGTCACTGAGCCACAGCATTCATTCTTGCCCGTCGCCACTCCTGTCTTACTGGGTGGAGTCTCTCAGTCACTTCATTCCTTGGGAACTCTCTTACACTGAGATCTAAGGCATTTATCTCTTCTTTGCTTCTTTCCACACATCCATCGCTACTGTAGCTGCTTACTACACAATAACAAGTCTTCTTAATATACAAGCAATTCTTATCGTCTTCACGTCTCGTTCATCTGTGTCCTTCATTCCCGCCAGCGTCCCTTGCTCTCTCTGCATTCAAGTTCCCTATAAAAATGATGAGATCTCTAAGCAATGTCTCTCTTTCACTGCCTTTCACTCGTCCATCCTTTCATGTGCCCCTTCAGTTATCCATCACAGCATCTTCATCTTCTGGAAGTCTGCAGTGTGTATCAGAAATCTCTAAGGAGTTTCTCTCTTCGTCACTTCTCTTCACTCGTGCAGTTCCTTCATCCTTCGCGGTGTCTCTCGTCTTACCATTAGTTACCCATTGCAATCTCTTCACCGTTGAAAACTCTACAAGTGTGCAAACAATTCCTCTCCTTGTCTTCCTCTCCACTTCTTTTCTCTCATCTCTGGCTGGCCTCTCCTACTCTCGTGTTAGGTCTACTACACACTTCATTCCATCAAATTTCTCTACTGAGTATGTGGAATCTGCAAGGATCTTCTCTTTCCCTCTCCACTTCCCTCCACTGGCAGGATCAGAAGACCTATTGCTTATCAGCTGTTCCTTTCTTATATTTTTACTGCATTGACTGACTAACTAACCTCACTCGAAGCTTTCCTTTCCCCTCCCTTATTGATTTTTTACTCTGACATCACAAGTCATCCAGTATTCTTTCCTCGGTTAACCAGGCCCTTTCTGGCATCCTGGGGCCTCACGCAAAGGATTGCTTGGTGCCCTTCTGTTGTGGAACTATGGTAGATGGTATCCAAGCCCTCTAAGGGGGTTACAACCACTCCTTTCACATTTAAGTGTATCAGTCTGGTGGACTTTGAGAGGAAAAAAAAACCTGAATTCGTAAACAGGATAGGCTATTTTCTTCAACGTGATTATACATATGACACAGTAGTAGTAGTGTCCTTTAAAGGTATACACCAGTTTAGGAATTACAAAGTACACAAATATAACTGAGATAAGAGTGAAAATGTGTAAAGTTTGTTAGGTGAACCGACCCGAGGCGAGATACCATAGTCTGCCACGAGAGAGAACGACAGGAAGCCTTAACCGTGAGAGAAAACGGAAAGTAAAGGACGCACACTATAGAAATTACCCTCAAAATTAACAAGTGAAATACACCATCCATGTTATATGCTATATGTGAAGGTATTATTTACAGAACTATTGAAATATGTGTAGAAAAAAAAAAAATTTTCACAACTCTTTATCCTAATCACGTACAGTAATACTCAGACAAGGCTAAATTCAGCAAAGCCTCTCCTTCCTTCCACTTACTTCCATTGCCCCAACAAGACACTTAACATGTAGCAATTTCCCTTTCCCACAAACTTTCTACCATAACTGCATCTACAATTGCTAACACAAACGTTTCTACATGCCTTTTACTTTCATCTCATGGGAAACCTGAACTGAAAACCTTTTCCCCACGTATATTACTTTTCTCAAGTGTATTTACTCTAGTTAAGAACACTAACTGCCTAACATCTCAAAACTCCCCCAAGCCTCGCCTCTCGCTTGCTGTCTCCTCCCTGCATCGGACAGACGTGTCAGCGCAGTGTTGCTCAGGCACAGGGGAAGAGCGCCGAGCTGTGCGGTGTCGGCTCCTCTGCTGATCCAGCCTGTCAACATGCAGACAGTAAGTCCCCAAGAGAAGACTAGATCTGCCTCAGCCAGCAGTTCACTGATCACCGCGAATACAGCACGACACTGACAAAGAATGAAGTGTACGTGAGGCCTGCATATCAATGAAAGAAATCACCCGTGGGCTTGAGCATGCTGGAATAAAATACAAATAAAATCTACAGGGAAGTAACATAAGTTATGTGCAGTGATGTACTACAAAGACTTACAAAAGGGTTGTGGCTGAGTGGCACTTTTCTATGAAGCACTAAAGAGGCAAACACTACGCACTAACATAATCCTTTACTTAACAAGACAGAAACCCACCGGTACATGCCTTACATCAGCTCAGAGTGGGACTGTGCTACTTGTGCAATATGGAAAGAAAACAGCCAGAAAATTTTTTTGGTGTATAAAGAATCAATACACTTCCTTACACCATATTAACTGAGTGTAGGACTGCCACTTACGAAGTGTGCGCCTTAATCCTGCTCAAATCCTGTTTTAAATTACTCATTATGAGACTTACAAGAAATTATGATTAGAAATACTATTACATATAGAATACTCATCATAAACACACAAAAACTAAAAAAATATGAAGTGTTAAGGAAAAAAAGTGATAAATATGCACTTATGTTTAAATATAGTCAAAACATGCATTTGCATATATAAAACATGGAAGCCCATGTCACCATTCCTCACTAAGTTCAGTACTACACCACATATATATATATATATATATATATATATATATATATATATATATATATATATATATATATATATATATATATATATATATATATATATATATATATATATATATATATATATATATATATATATATATATATATATATATATATATATATATCAGACGCCTATTGCACATTACCTCTGCTGCTGCTGTGTACCTAAACTTGAGTCAAACATTGACATTCTTTAAACAAAATGAATAAAAGTAAATGGATAGTGTTTCCCAAATAATTTTACAGATGGTCTCAGTGTTGAAGCAAAGTGTGCCAGATGTGTGACATGAGAGAGGATGAGGCGGTGGGGCATGTAGTGCTGAAGTGTGTGAAGTATGCCAGACACAGCGATGAGATGACGCAAGTGGTGCTGAGGGAACTGGGGAACGTCAGAGTGGAGAAGACAGGTAGGGAGTGGATGGCGTTGCTGCTGGGACGGTGTGAGGAGACGAATGAAAGGATGATTGAGGCTGTGAAAGACAAAACGTGTCGCGCTAGATGTTGTAGGAATTAATGGTGTGAAACATGATGCCTGTTTTTCTGTTTTGCCATTATTTTCCGTTTTCCTACAGGAGCTGAAGTTATAAAGGCCTGGTTCTGGAGTATTCCCGAACCGCCTGTAGCATCAACATCAAGATCAAACCGCCGTGTTGTCATTTCGTTACTTGTTGTTATTTGCCTTGTGTTTATGTCTTGTTTATTGTCATTTTATTTTCAATTTATTCTTTATGCCAGTTTTGTGAGGTTTGGTCTAGTTTTGGCCAGAGTGAGGAGAGAGAGCAGCCACAACGCACGCCATTAAAGACACAAACACACAGGGACACTGAAAGCGAGAGGAGAGAGAGAGAGAGAGAGAGAGAGAGAGAGAGAGAGAGAGAGAGAGAGAGAGAGAGAGAGAGAGAGAGAGAGAGAGAGAGAGAGAGAGAGAGAGAGAGAGAGAGAGAGAGAGAGCGGAGAGGGGGGAATGCTTTTCAGTGAAGGAATGGATGAACTTTGAATGCGGAAAAGTAAGAAAGTTTTCAGACAAAGGGAAGACTCAGTATTGCCACATTTTTGGATGCAGCTGACTAGTAAATACCTTCACACAACAGGACACCTGACCGTTTTCTTTTCTGTGGCCTTGTATTTGACCAGTAGGGGGACCGTCAGTCACACGCGAGGGGCGCAGGTAATGTCCTGTCCTGGAAACAAACATAAAAGTAGAAATGCCAACCAAATTCTGTCTGACTCAGGATGCCCACTACCATCTCTGACCGACGCCATCACGAAAAACAGATTCTTCGACAGTAGCGTGGTAGTTGTCTTGTAGCATTTGAAATCACCTTTATGTGTATGTAGGTATGTCTGCTTTGAAATCCGGCATCAAATGTGCTTGTTGGTGGTGGTGGTGGTGGTAGAGGTGGTGCTGAAGGTGGTTTTAGCAGTGGCAGTGTGTGTGGTCGTGAACATGGCATTAGTTGTGGCAATAAATGTGGTGCATATGGACAGGTGAACTTGTAACTGTTGTGGCTGTGATGGTGTGATGACTGGAGCGGCGATAGTATCACTGGTACAAGTGTTTGCGTGAAAAAGGTGCAAGAACACAAACGTTTCATTGCAGGAAATGTTGGTCTTCCATTGCGTGTTGGCTCTGAGGCGTCGCTGAGGCGGCGTCGCTGTACACTGCCAGATTAATGGTCCCTCACCCTTCACTCGCTGTCAGGTTATCTCAGATCCAGAGATTTCTTCACCTTTGACACACAGGTAACGTCAGTCTACCGTTGGTGCATGTTAACTACATTTCCTTGTATATTGCTATTAAACTTAAACTGTTACTACACAAATTTTGATATTTTAGCGTTCACTGCCAAGTAATAAAAGTTTGCAATCATTTAAAAGAAAAATCATTGGACGTAGTAGCATTTACCATATAAATATTTTCTTCTTCCCATTACATATCTTTTTCCCTTCTTTTCCTTGTCCCTTGTTGGTGCCACTCGTGTGGGGAGAAGGCACAAGTCCCCAACGGAGGCTGTCACAACCAGATGGAAAGAAAAGAAAACCCAAGTGAAAACACCACAGTTCTTGACACTCCAGCCTCTCCAAGCTTCCTAACTCTCGTCCCTTGCTTGGCTTCAGTCACAGTAACAGTAACAACAGTCATGATAGTTCATAAAACAAAACAGAGGAACGTGTACCTACAAACGCTGCAACCCAACACATCAGGGTACAAGAAAGCTCGCACTCCCGAGTCTTAATACACCTGTGGCGCTGCGGGGCCCTCACCATTCCGGCCAGTAGTTCCCGCCAGCGTGAGGAGTGCTTGGGAAGACTGCTGGAGCCGCCGCCACAACTCATGATGCTAGAGAAGGGACATGTATGGTAGCCTGTCTGTGGCTGTTAGCGCCGGGCTGCCCACCACGAATATGGAGGCGAAAGAGAACTGAGAGATGCAGGAAGAGGGCCAAGGAGAGAAGAATGGGAGGAGAGGCAACAGTGAAGGGAAAGAGGTGAGAATTGTAAGGTAGATAACAGAGAGAGAGAGAGAGAGAGAGAGAGAGAGAGAGAGAGAGAGAGAGAGAGAGAGAGAGAGAGTGACAGATGGGAGAAAGCTGAGACCAAGAGTGACAAGGAGGAAAAAAGGAGAGAGATGGAAAGGAAAGAAGGAAAAGAATGAAACAAGAGCGTGATAATGAGATAGAAGGAATAAGGAAAATGGAGGTGACACGAGAGATGACTAAGTTAATAAGGTGTGACAATAACCGCAAAATTAAGTAGCATGACACCAGTGTGAAAAACAACACCCAATGACTGCTCGTATAGAGAAAACGGACAAAAAAAAAATGAAAAAGAGAGAAAGATGATGGGATAGTGGAGAGAGAGAGAGAGAGAGAGAGAGAGAGAGAGAGAGAGAGAGAGAGAGAGAGAGAGAGAGAGAGAGAGAGAGAGAGAGAGAGAGAGAGAGAGAGAGCATAGATACTTGAATATTCTTGTTCTTTTCATGTAGTTAGTGAGGCCCAAAACTTCCCTGTACACATGGAATAACTGAGTTGCCGGTGACTGCTCGTCCGTCTAGAGGAGAGAAACACCCGTTTTCACTATCTTTCGTCCCCGACCGCTCACCACAGAAAACGATTCGCAGCTTTACTCGGGGTAACTATACTAGCTTTGTCTCCATTTACTCAATCATCTTTCAGCACATAATCGCGTATTTTCATGAAGTTATAGAGCAGTTTTATCAAGGGGTCTTTAAATAGATGAATGTAGGGAGCTTCACTGAGGTGAATATTAATCACAGACACTTTTATTATGAGATTTATGAGCCTTAAACAGTTTCGTAAATTCGTAAAGTCAAACCCAGCACACACACACACACACACACACACACACACACACACACACACACACACACACACACACACACACCTTCCTGTTAAACCTAAGTAAACACTGACAAGAGAAGAGAAAATACACCAAAACATAAGGATTGAATAAAACAAAGTACACAAGCAGAGAATAGAAAAATGAGTGTAAAGTGACCACGATACATTGAAAGATGATGAGTGGAGAAGTGGTTTCCCTGTACACGAAGTCTAGCGGTCACACACTCACACACACACACACACACACACGAGAGGTGCACTTGCGTATGAGAACATTCCTTTCACTAATGCAAGGAGACAACAAGTGCATAACTGCCGCAGACACAGAGGAACACACCACGCGGCTTCACTGGGATATGGATATTTGCAAGCGTCTCGGTGTAAGTAAGTAAGTAAGTAAGTAAGTAAGTAAAGGTTTATTGCCCATTTGCATAAATACATTTGAGAAAGACATGTTTACAAAAGAAGAAAGATGGCAGAGACTGTCAAGCCGAAGCTTCCCGACAGTCACATATATGTACATAATTATGAATATTGTTTACACCAACACCAATTGGCAATATTTTAGGTAAACTATCTAAAGAATTATTTGAGTAACTAGACTAGTAATAATAGCAATAATAATTACAAGATTAAAGCTAAGGAAATTACAATAAATATACTGCAAATGCAAATATTGATAATAATAATAATAATAATAATAATAATAATAATAATAATAATAATAATAATAATAAAATAATAGTAATAATAGTAATAATAATAATAATAATAATAATAATAATAATAATAATAGTAATAATAATAATAATAATAATGATAATAATAATAATAATAATAATAATAGTAATAGTAATAATAATAATAACAATAACAATAACAATAATAATAATCATAATAATAATAATAATAATAATAATAATTATTATTATTATTATAATAATAATAATAATAATAATAATAATAATAATAATAATAGTAATAATAAAATTAAAAGGAAATTAGACGAAACATATCATGAAGGGAAATAAACACTACATATTGCAATACCACATTAGAAAATACATCTATAAAAATTTGCTATACATGGGACAGGCAAAGAATAAGGGAAATTTCAGATAGAAATGTTTGTTTTGTGTTCAAAATGTTAAATTTAAAATTATGTATTTTGGCAGTTATACAAATATGTCTTCAAAGATTTTTTAAAAGTTGGCAAGTTATCATTATGAAGAAGCATTTTTATTTCCGAAGGTAATGAATTCCATATTTGTGGACCGGAGCATAATACACTATATTTAAAGAGAGTCGTTCTGAATTGCGGACACATAAGATTGACATTATTACCCCGAATATTGTATGATGTCTGTACTAATTTAAAAGGTTGAGCTCCAGAATATTGTGTAAAATACTTATAAATACTTAACAGTAGGAAATGTTTATGAATATTTGAAAACTTCAGAAAATTTTGTTCATTATAAATGTTGCGTGTTGATTCAAACTTATTCATATGGAAAATACATCTAAATATTTTATTTTGAGCAATAGTTATTTTTTTAATAAAAGACTGCCAGGTACACGCCCAGACTGCTACGCAATAGGTGAGGTGGGGATAACAGAGAGTGTAATAAATACTAGTGAGTGATTCAGTGGTGAGACAATTACGAACTCTAAACAAAATACCACACATCCTTGATAATTTATTTGTAACAAAAGATATCTGTTTACTCCAATTAATATTTTCATCTATATAGACGCCTAACAATTTAGTGTATTCTACTCTATTCAATGTGTTTTCTGCAATAGTAACAGGGGGAAACTCATGATGTACAGAGCGATTTTGAAACATTATGTAACTTGTTTTTGCAATATTTAAGCTCAGACTATTTATTTTAGTCCAATGATAAATTTTTCTTAATTCTGTAACCAAATCTGTGTGAAGATTGTTAATATTTAAGTTGTTTAATAGTAAATTTGTATCATCAGCATATATAGTGAATTTGAATTTAGAGCTAACATTGACAATATCATTTATATAAATAAGGAAAAGAGTTGGTCCTAATATAGAACCTTGTGGTACACCCTTGTTAATTACTCTGAAGGAGGAATGTGTGAAATTGCAATATACAGATTGTAGCCTATTGCTCAAGTAATTTTCAATTAGTTTTAAAGGAATGCCTCTAACGCCATAATGGTTCAGTTTGGTTAACAAAATCTTGTGATTCAAAGTATCGAATGCTTTGGATAGGTCTAAGAATATTCCTATTAAAAATTGTTTTTGTTCTAGGAAGTGATACACATTAGAGGTGAAATGAAAAATAGCCGTTTCTGTAGAACGACGTGTCCTAAACCCATGTTGAGAGTCTGTAAGTAGATTATTATCTTCAAGATACTTAATAAGGCGTGCATTAATAACTTTTTCAAATACTTTACTGAAGGCAGGTAGTATAGAGATTGGTCTGTAATTTTTTATATCTGATCTATTACCTGATTTGAGCAAAGGTATAACTTTGGCTTTTTTTAGTGCCTCAGGGAAGATGCCTGTTTTTAATGTTAAGTTCACTATGTGGGTCAGTGGAAGGATAATGTCACTTACTGACCGTTTCATAACAACTGGGGAAATTTCATCATATCCACAGGAGGATGTTTTGAATGCCTTAATATATTGTTCAATTTCAAAATTTGTGGCTGGATATAAAAACATTGAAAAATTTGGAGAACATTGTAAATTATCTAAAAAATCATTACCAGTAGTTACTGTTATTTGCCCTCCTGCTTGTAGAAAGTGTTCGTTAAATTTATTTGGAATGTTAGAACAAGCTGGTTTGAGTTCTATAACGCTATTTGTACCGTCTGCCGACCTACCAAGTATGTTGTTTATTGATTGCCAGTGGGACTTGGGATTGCCTTGATTAGCTACCAATTGCTCTTGGTAGTACTTTTTCTTAGCTTCCTTTAAGAGCGATGTCAGTCTATTTCTATAAGTTCTGTATTGCTCTCGAAAGGTTAATGGCCACTTATATGCTAGCTTTTCAAGACGATGCTTTTCTTTGATACTCTTCTTTAATGCTGGGGTAACATGGGGACTGCGACTACTCTTGCTATTAATCTTAATTCTCTTCTTGGGGAAACAGTTATCATAGGTTGTCTGGAAT
The DNA here is from genome assembly GCF_035594125.1 of Scylla paramamosain. Taxonomy (NCBI): domain Eukaryota; kingdom Metazoa; phylum Arthropoda; class Malacostraca; order Decapoda; family Portunidae; genus Scylla; species Scylla paramamosain. Next base: position 1,009,099 of record NC_087169.1, read on the forward strand.
TTGATAAAAAATAAGTTATAGGATTTGTCAGGACAGGTAGAATTAATAACATCAGACCAATCTATTTGAGAGAGTGTAGTACTGAATTTATCCAAAGCTTCTTCAGTAAACGTTCTTTTTGTTATATAAACAGGAGGAGATGGAATGTTGTTACATTTAAATAAGGAAACAACAGGAAAGTGATCAGTTATATCTGTTTTGATGACAAAATTACCTACATTGTTTTCTATAAAAGTGGACCAAATGTGATCTATAATGGTGGCGGAGGTGGCAGTAACTCGTGTCGGTAACGTTGTAAGTGGAGTCAGGGAGTAACTATACATTAAATTAATAAATTCTTGTATCTTGTTGTCATTATGTAGTAGTAAATTTAAATTGAAATCTCCAAAAATAAATATTTCATTATAGTTTGTATTCTTTGTGATAGTCAGAATTTCATTGAGAGCATTAATAAAGCTATTAAAATCACCCTGAGGAGGTCTATATATACATATGAACAAAAACATTTTACTATTACATTTTACTTCCACTCCCAAACTTTCAACATATGTTTCCATCCGATTGTATTCATTAATCTTACAACTTGTGTACTTATTGGAGATATAAAGTGCCACACCACCACCATATGTGTTCCTGTCGTTTGAGAACATTGTATATGCTGGCAAAGTGTACAGTGCTGAAATATCAGGGTCAAGCCTAGTTTCGGTGAAGCCAAGTAAATCGTATGTTATGTTTTCAGTCAAAACTGTTTCTTTAAAGTACTGAAAGTTGGTGGACATTGATCTAATGTTAAGCAGAAATACGTTAAAATCACTATTTGTACTTAAGGAAGAAAAATTTTCAAGATAAACATATTTAGAATCAGGAAAGGAAATATTTCTGGACCTAATATAAAATTGGTTTACATCAAGATCATTATTATAACTGCTATCCTGCACACTGAAGGGATCAAAGCTTTCACTGACGTCTTGTCCTAACATATCGCGTAAGCCAACAGCATTCAATAATTCTTCATCAGAAACACTGTTAAAAGGAAACAAAAAATTATCTGACATTGGAAGAAGTTATATGAAAAAATAAATGAATCAAATGTATCAGATATATTAATAACAGATTGTAAAATACAAAACTAGGGTTCTACTTATTTTTGTTGCTTCGTAGATCTCTCTTGCTCTCTTTCTGCTTGACTGAAACAGCAGCAGCAGCATCAGCAGCAGCAGTAGCAGCAGGCGACCCACCAGACTGTAGGGCAGGGAATAGCAAACGAGTGTCGTCCCTGCCAGTCCATGCTCCAGCAGTGTTCGTGTTAGTAGCAGTCCTCAAATTTCCTCTCGCGCCGCTCGCCAAATCACCACCAACAACACCTCCCGCACCGCCCGCCAGTCTGTCGTCCGTAGCATCCTCCGTCCTTCGTTGACCTTGTCGTCTTGCACCGTCCTCACTCTGTTTCTCCCGTATAATAAGCTTTGTGTGGCGGAAAAACGCTATCTTTCCGTCAGCCTTGGCTTGCTTATACATAGGCAACTGAGCATTTCTCACCGCTAATGACGCTGTGGACAGATCTTCATTTAAAAATATGTTGGTACCCTTCAGGTGCTTCCCTCGCCTCAATGCAGCCTCGCGATCACCGTAACGATTGAAACGAGCCACAATAGTGCGAGGTTTGGTGTCTTGTCGTGGTCCAACACGGTGAGCTCGCTCCAATACAATACCAGGTAGCTGAAGCTTTGACTCTAGGAGAGATGTTACAGCAGTTGCGGTCTGCTCCCAGGTTTCATTTTGTTGCTCTTCTAGTCCGCTGATTCGTAGGTTCTTCCGCCTGCTGTAGTCTTCTTGATAAACTACTTTATCTTCTAGGTTTTTAATCATAAGAGTAGATGAGTCCAGTTGTTGAATTAGTTTACCAATTTGTAGTTTATCTTCCTTCCTCTCTGTCTTATGTTGATTGGCAGAAGATTTCAGCTCATCAACTTCGCGCTGCGTATATTCCAGGCTTGTAATAAGGTCTGATACTTTGTTCTCTAGCTTGTTTATTTGGTCCTGCATCTGTTTCACGACGGCATCCAGCGCTAACTTGTATGCTCGTTCCTGCGATTCAAGCAGCAGCTTGAGTGTCGACGAGTCCATGGTTAGTCCAGCAGCAGTGACGTCAACAAGATCCCTTATGCGCATGCGCGGAGAAGAGCGCGCCAGCCAGGTGGGGCTTTAATCCAGATGCTTGTTTTAACCTGGTTTATAAGGCTAGATCTGAGTCACTGTAACACTTTAACCACCTTAGCTAGTTAACGGTATACTTATGTAACTTGCAGTATAGGTTGTTGTCTTGCAGAAGCTGTAGAATCCTTGTAGATCTTGAAAAATGTGGGCAGATTCAACAGTGTTGGTGTAAACAAACGGTGGCGCCCTCTGTGTCTCTCCTCGACCGCCTGTAGCAGCCTCTAGTACAAGTTGTGAGGGTTTTCAAGTTTTTAGGGGAGGTTCAACAAATATTTTGTTTCATTATTCGAAAAAATACTCTTCAGATAGAAAAGTAATTTCTTTGTCTTTTGAAAACAGTCCTTATGACATGACAAGGCGTTACAGATCAACTCTGTGAAACTCTGTGAAACTCGTGACAGTGTGGATGGTGCAGGAAGTCTCACACCTGCCATTCCTCTTACTGATGGGCAGCAGGGGGCGTTAGACAAGAAGTGATATTAATTGTTTCATTCTAAACGCCACAACAACGGGATAAAACGGCGCCACGCGGCAAAACTACGGGGAAACAAAAATACTAAAGATACGATGAAATATGATCGAAAAAAAAAGCACGAAAGCAGTTTCATGGTAAAACACAAGACACCACTCTAAAGAAGGCAAGGCAAAGGAAGGGGTGAGAGAGGACAGCTCTCAGGAGAAAATGAAGGTTGAACAACGCAAAGCACGAAGTGAAGGGGATAGTGATGGACAGGAAACAAGCAGCCAGCGAGTCAAGGCCGCAGGATGGACTATGGGATGAGGAGGAGGAGGGTTGGTGGACGAGGCAGTGGATGTAGTGTGCAGTGGAGAGTGAGCGTGGGACATGAGGAAATAAGCAGTGCAGGGTGGAGGGTGACGCAGTGTGGATTAGTGGAGGAGAGCAGGCAGGCACGGGATGAGGAAGGAAAGGTACTAAAGATACTAAAGATACGAATGCTTCAGGTCGTGCACGTTGCCACATCTTCTTTCTCTGTTTCCTTCTACTTGACAAACATTATTAATTTGGTGTCCGGGTCACGTTCCTTCATCGGCTTCCTTGTTACTCACTGTCCCTCACTCCTCATCATCTCCTCAGCCTTCATGCTCTCCTTGCTTTAGCCTCTTCGTATCTCGGCTCTACATTCCACTTTTATCATAATTTCTTAACACTCATTCCTCTTCTTCCTCCTCACATTTCTGTTTTGTCACTCTCAACCATTTTATTCTCCTTTCACGCCTCTCGTGTTTTGACTGTATCCTTATCTACATATTTACAGTATTATTTCTTATTTATTTATCTTTTTTTTTTTGACTCAATCTTATCAATGACATACTTTTTCTTTCCCCCTTTTATTTCTTTCCATGCTTCCGAATCGCCACACGCACGCCCGCTCAGGTCTCGCAGCCTCGCCCTCCTTGTGAACCCTGTGAACTCCGTGGCTTCAGAGAAAATGGGCCTCTGCCGCTGGGCGTCAACTGAGTCAAGGGATGACTGAGGTATTTTTAAATGGTCTGCTGCTAATTTTCTACCCAAGCCTTGTCTGACCCTGTGTTGTCCTTTGTTCCAGGATTTGAACCTTAAGCTGCATGATTAAGATATTGCAGGCCGGAGTTTCACGTCATTTTTTCTTTCTTTTTTTATGAGGTTAGTTGTTAATTGTGGTCACTGAATCAGATGAATTATTTGAGGTATTGTTCGCAGAGTAATTCGGAATACTTCACTGCCTGTTGGATCTATCACAGGAAAAGGCTTCCATTTCAAGATTAAACTTTCCTTATGAAGAGTGGTTAAGCTAAGACAGTTCACACGCATTACAGGAAGCTGTGTGTCCTACTGAATAATAGTAAACAAAAATTATTGGTAGTGTTTTGTTTGCGTCATTGGCTCTTACTAGGCTTGACAAGAAGGGCTTTACGTAAATAATGTCTCCTTATTACCAAGTGTGTGTGTGTGTGTGTGTGTGTGTGTGTGTGTGTGTGTCCTCTTATTCTCCTTTCTTTCTTTCCTTTTCTGTGGGTTTTCCTCTCAATCTCAATCTCATTTAGTCAGTCAATCAGCCACCAGGTCTGCCTGTTTCTCTCTCTCTCTCTCTCTCTCTCTCTCTCTCTCTCTCTCTCTCTCTCTCTCTCTCTCTCTCTCTCTCTCGCACCCTCTTATTCCTTTGTTTCAACGCTAAAGAGCTGTTATCTCGCTGATAAAAGGATAAAAGGGGTAGGTAACATCCCCTACCTCATTTGTGTGTGTGTGTGTGTGTGTGTGTGTGTGTGTGTGTGTGTGTGTGTGTGTGTGTGTGTGTGTGTGTGTGTGTTTTCCCGTTTTTTTTTTTTTTTTTTTTTTTTTTTTTGCTTTCAGTGAAGGTTCGCGGTCCTTCCCCCTGTGCACGACCCAGACTAAAAGAGACGGTGATTGTTTCATTTCCGATAAAAGGGGAGAAGTTGAAGAAAGCGAATATCAGCAAGCAGTGTGTGTCTCTTGATTGTTCGTCTTTGTCTTGCTGCTGTTGTGTGCCTCGCTAAAAGCTTCATGCTCGTCTCCCTTCATTACGTAAAAGAAAAAAAATAAATAAATAAAAAAATTAAAAAAAATAATAAAAGAAAAAAATAAAACAAATAAATAAATAAATAAACAAATAAATAAATAAATAAATCCACTGGTTACTGTATTATTGTTGTTGTTGTTGTTGTTGTTGTTGTTGGTGGTGGTGGTGGTGGTGGTGGTGGCGACTGTTATTGTTGTTGTTATTGTTGTTGTTGACGATGTTGGGGTTAGGAAAGAGTGGGTTGTAGGAAGGGGCAGGAAAAAGTGGGAGGCGGGTAAGGGCAGGAAGGAGTGCTGGCAGGTAGTGGCTAGCAGCCCCTTCGCAGAAGGGCAGAAGGAGCAGAAGGTGCTGGCGGAAGGGGGACTGGAAGGAGTGGTTGGTGAGTGGTGGGGAGAGGAGTGGGAGAGGGGGACGGAGGCGTCTCAGACTTTCACAACAGAATGGCGTTCAGTTTGAGATCGTGGTGGTGCAGTTTCCCAGGCCAGCGGCATGATGGAACTTGCAAAACACGCAGAAGATCTTTCTGTACACAACAAACGTGTGGCTGTACACCTGGCGGCTACTCAACACACCTGGTACACTACTGGTAGCACACTTCGGGGAGGGCTTGGCCAATCCTGGTTATCTTGACCACCACTAAGTCTTTGAGGAGGAACACAATGCGATACACACGCGCACCACACAAGATACGCCGCCACACTGGCTGCAGACTGAGCGGCGTCCCTTTGGCTCAGTGTTTCCAGGCCGTTCGGTACTTGAGCGACACACAAAGGTCTACTTAATTAAAATACATGGACTTGTTCAACGCAGGAACACACTCATATCTACGAAAAAGAAAAAGAAAAAAAAAAAAGCTAGAGGGAAGAAAATGCACTCCATTTTTTGTTGAGTTACGACAGCAATGATGGATACTGTGCAATTACCAGTAGTGTAGACAGTGGCTGAAGGAAAACTGACCAAATATATGGCACACCCCCCCACACACACACACACAAGTCATAGCCAATATGTAATTTTTCGTGAATATTCTCATAGTGTGAAGAAGCAGTAAGGGAGAGGAGGAAGTACAAGAAGAGAGAGAGAGAGAGAGAGAGAGAGAGAGAGAGAGAGAGAGAGAGAGAGAGAGAGAGAGAGAGAGAGAGAGAGATTGATGAAAAGAGAAGGGAGGGAGAGAGGGAGAGGGAGAGAGGGAGAGGGACCAAGAGGGAGCATTTATATAAAAAGTGATCATGATTTTTTTATTTGGCATTTTTATTTGTTGCTTATTTTATTTTTTGTTTATTTTATTGAATTGTTTTGCATAATTAGAAAGGAAATGCTTTTGTTATTATTATCATTGTTGTTGTTGTTGTTGTTGTTGTTGTTGTTGTTATTGTTGTTGTTGTTGTTGTAATTTTTATTATAAGCACGTAAAGGAATTTTACTTCTTCTTCTTCTTCTTCTTTTTCTTCTTCAATACTTTTCTTCCATTTATTTTTCGTTTGTTTATTGATATATATTTAATTAATCACTTATTTTTTTTGTGTACTTATTAGTTGTACTGGTTCATCTCTTTCTTTATTTATTTCTACACATTTCTACACATGGCAGGATAATGCTCTCTCGTTATTGGCTGCTGGCTGGCCAGTCAGGGCTCAGGAACCTTTAAACCAACGTTCTTTTAAGATGAATACTACCATCATCACCACTACCATCACCAACATCATCAAAAACAACAACAACAATAATAATATTAATAATAATAATAATAATAATAAATAATAATAATAATAATAATAATAATAATAATAGTAATAATAATAATAATAATAGTAATAATAATAATAATAATAATAATAATAATAATAATAATAATAATAATAATAATAATAATAATAATAATAATAATAATTTCAGTTATATGAATTATATATTCATGAAAAGTTTAACTATTTTATTTTTTGTGTATTTTCTGTTTTGTGTATGTAAAAAAAAAAACTGCACAGATTATTGCTAGTAGTAGTAGTAGTAGTAGTAGTAGTAGTAGTAGTAGTAGTAGTAGTAGTAGTAGTTTAGTAGTAGTAGTAGTAGTAGTAGTAGTAGTAGTAGTAGTAGTAGTAGTAGTAGTAGTAGCGGTATTATTATAATTATTAATATTATAGTTACTATTATAGGAGAGAAGCTAAAGGAAGTGGTCTGGTCTACACGTGGCAGTCTCTCTCTCTCTCTCTCTCTCTCTCTCTCTCTCTCTCTCTCTAGTGTTCACTCTTATCCACGTTCGCTTCCCCCACGGTGTTGGTGTCACTTGCCTTCCCTCTTTCCCATTCGTCTATCCACACTTTTACCCCTCCACTCCTTTCCTTTTTCTCCCCCCTGCTCTTCCTTCCTTCCTTCCTTCCTTCCTCCTTCCTTCCCTCTCTCCTTTCCCTTCCCTTACCCTTTAGATTTATCACCACCACGAGAAAGGGAGGATGTTTTGGTGTTGTTGTGGTGACGGTGGTGGTGGTGGTGGTGGTGGTGGGTACGCTTTGGTGTGTGTGTGTGTGTGTGTGTGTGTGTGTGTGTGTGTGTGTGTGTGTGTGTGTGTGTGTGTGTGAAAACACACATGATATGAAAACATCATTGCGAAGAATTTTAATAGGCAGCATGAAGTAGTCGGAGGGTGGAGGAGAGGGAGGAACAAGACCTGAATCGTCCAAGGAAGAGTTTTTAGCAAAGGTTTGAGCGAAGAGTTCAGCTTTAGAAATAGATGTGATAGCAGTGGTGCCATCTGGTTGAAATAGAGGAGGGAAAGAAGAAGAAGCAAAGTTATTGGAGATATTTTTGGCTAGATGCCAGAAGTCACGAGGGGAGTTAGATCTTGAAAGGTTTTGACACTTTCTGTTAATGAAGGAGTTTTTAGCTAGCTGGAGAACAGACTTGGCATGGTTCCGGGCAGAAATATAAAGTGCATAAGATTCTGGTGATGGAAGGCTTAAGTACCATTTGTGGGCCACCTCTCTATCATGTATAGCACGAGGACAAGCTGTGTTAAACCAAGGTTTGGAAGGTTTAGGACGAGAAAAAGAGTGAGGAATGTACGCCTCCATGCAAGACACTATCACCTCTGTTATGCGCTCAGCACACAAAGACGGGTCTCTGACACGGAAGCAGTAGTCATTCCAAGGAAAATCAGAAAAATACCTCCTCAGGTCCCCCCAACTTGCAGAGGCAAAATGCCAGAGGCACCTTCGCTTAGGGGGATCCTGAGGAGGGATTGGAGCGATAGGACAAAATACAGATACGAGATTGTGATGGGAGGAGCCCAACGGAAAAGAAAGGGTGACAGCATAAGCAGAAGGATTAGAGGTCAGGAAAAGGTCAAGAATGTTGAGCGTATCTCCAAGACGGTCAGGAATACGAGTAGGGTGTTGCACCAATTGCTCTAGGTCATGGAGGATAGCAAAGTTGAAGGCTAGTTCACTAGGATGGTCAGTGAAGAGGGAGGAAAGCCAAAGCTGGTGGTGAACATTGAAGTCTCCAAGAACGGAGATCTGTAAAAAAGGGAAGAGAGTCAGAATGTGCTCCACTTTGGAAGTTAAGTAGTCAAAGAATTTCTTATAAACAGAGGAGTTAGGTGAGAGGTATACAGCACAGATGAATTTAGTTTGAGAGTGACTCTGTAGTCGTAGCCAGATGGTGGAAAACTCTGAAGATTCAAGAGCGTGGGCATAAGAGCAGATTAAGTCGTTTCACACATAAACGCATCATCCAGCTTTGGATCGAAAATATGGATAGAGAAAGTAGGAGTGAACAGAAAAGAGGCTACTGTCAGTTGCCTCAGACACCTGAGTTTCAGTGAGGAAAAGAAAATGAAGTTTAGAAGAGGAGAGGTGGTGTTCTACAGATTGAAAATTAGATCTTAGACCGCGAATGTTGCACAAGTTAATGAAGAAAAAGTTGAGGGGGGGTGTCAAGACACTTCGGGTCGTCGACAGAAAGGCAGTCCGACCTGGGGACATTTATGGTCCCCTCCCCAGATGGGGACTCTGAGGCTGGTGTAGGAGTCGCCATGATGGTGGAAAAATAAAGAGTTGTGTTATACATGAGAGTATCTTAGTAGTTCTATAAGTAAAAAGGAATTATGTTACAGGCGTTTTGGTGTCTTCGTTCCCGAGTGATCATACTCTTAAGACCACGCCCACTGAGCGAGCTGTGTGTTGTTATTGTTTGTTGTGCCACTCGCGTCACGCAGTCACGTGGTGTTTGTGTTCATCTTCATTACAACGTCTGCATCATTGCCATTAAATGTTTGATCAACGTCTCATTTAGATAAAATGATAATTTAGATAAAATGATATATACTTTGGTGTGATATACATTGTGTGATATATTTTTCTTGCGAGAACATTGACAAACTAGCAGGCAAGGACAAGGCATGTATTCCACCAGCGCTGTACATGAAGGGTGGCGACCATCCTCCGGAGACTTGTGATGGCCGGGCGGTGGACCGAAGTAAAGATATAAAAATAAATCAGTAATTAAATTGCATCCACGTGCTTGTCAACTGATATTAGAGACAGACAGGCAGATAAACGAACACATGATCTGGTGGCAGAGGTGTCATGTGTGAGGCGAGTATGCTTTCCTATGAGGCAACACACACTACCCGGCAGGAGGCCAGAGTGTGGCTCGCTGAGGCGTGAAAGGCGACACTTCACTCTCGCCTCACTGACAGCAAACACTCGTTAAGATTTGCCTGAATGGTTTGCTGTGTAGCGAGTACACTTTGGTTTTCAATGATAAATTATAATCATTTCACAAGTATTAACATTGCTATATTAATGATGTCGCCTATATATTTTTTTTTTTTAAGTAGGAAGGGCACTGGCCAAGGGCAACAAAAATCTAATAAAAAAAATGCCCACTGAAATGGCAGTCCCATAAAAGGGTCAAAGCAGTGGTCAAAAATTGATGAAAAAGTGTCTTGAAACCTCCCTCTTGAAGGAATTCAAGTCATAGGAAGACGGAAATACAGAAGCAGGCAGTGAGTTCCAGAGTTTACCAGAGAAAGGGATGAATGATTGAGAATACTGGTTAACTCTTGCGTTAGAGAGGTGGACAGAATAGGGGTGAGAGAAAGAAGAAAGTCTTGTGCAGCGAGGCCGCGGAAGGAGGGGAGGCATCCAGATAGCAAGATCAGAAGAGCAGTTAGCATGAAAAAAGCGATAGAAGACAGCTAGATATGCAACACATCGGCGGTGAGAGAGAGGCTGAAGACAGTCAGTTAGAGGAGAGGAGTTGATGAGACGAAAAGCTTTTGATTCCACCCTGTCTAAAAAAGCAGTATGAGTGGAACCCCCCAGACATGTGAAGCATACTCCATACATGGACGGATAAGGCCCTTGTACAGAGTTAGAAGCTGGGGGTGTGAAAAAAATTGGCGGAGAAGTCTCAGAACACCTAACTTCATAGAAGCTGTTTTACCTAGAAATGAGATGTGAAGTTTACAGTTCAGATTATAAGTAAAGGACAGACCGAGGATGTTCAGTGTAGAAGAGGGGGACAGTTGAGTGTCATTGAAGAAGAGGGGATAGTTGTCTGGAAGGTTGTGTCGAGTTGATAGATGGAGGAATTGAGTTTTTGAGGCATTGAACAATACCAAGTTTGCTCTGCCCCAATCAGAAATTTTAGAAAGATCAGAAGTCAAGCGTTCTGTGGCTTCCCTGCGTGATAGATATGTTTACCTCCTGAAGGGTTGGACGTCTATGAAAAGACGTGAATAAGTGCAGGGTGGTATCAACACTGTAGGAGTGGATAGGACAAGAAGTTTGGTTTAGAAGATAATTAATGAATAATAAGAAGAGAGTGGGTGACAGGGCAGAATCCTGAGGAACACCACTGTTAATAGATTTAGGAGAAGAACAGTGACCGTCTACCACAGCAGTAATAGAACGGTCAGAAAGGAAACTTGAGGTGAAGTTACAGAGAGAAGGATAGAAACCGTAGGAGGGTAGTTTGGAAATGAAAGCTTTGTGCCAGACTCTATCAAAAGCTTTTGATATGTCCAAGGCAACAGCAAAAGTTTCACCAAAATCTCTAAAAGAGGATGACCAAGACTCAGTAAGGAAAGCCAGAAGATCACCAGTAGAGCGGCCTTGACGGAACCCATACTGGCGATCAGATAGAAGGTTGTGAAGTGATAGATGTTTAAGATTCTTCCTGTTGAGGATAGATTCAAAAACTTTAGATAGGCAGGAAACTAATGCAATAGGACGGTAGTTTGAGGGATTAGAACGGTCACCCTTTTTAGGAACAGGTTGAATGTAGGCAAACTTCCAGCAAGAAGGAAAGGTAGATGTTGACAGACGGAGCTGAAAGAGTTTGACTAGGCAAGGTGCAAACACGGAGGCACAATTTCGGAGAACAATAGGAGGGACCCCATCAGGTCCATAAGCCTTCCGAGGGTTTAGGCCAGCGAGGGCATGGAAAACATCATTGCGAAGAATTTTAATACGTGGCATGAAGTAGCCAGAGGGTGGAGGAGAAGGAGGAACAAGCCCAGAATCGTACAAGGTAGAGTTTTTAGCAAAGGTTTGAGCGAAGAGTTCAGCTTTAGAAATAGATGTGATAGCAGTGGTGCCATCTGGTTGAAATAGAGGAGGGAAAGAAGAAGAAGCAAAGATATTGGAGATATTTTTGGCTAGATGCCAGAAATCACGAGGGGAGTTAGATCTTGAAAGATTTTGACATTTTCTGTTAATGAAGGAGTTTTTGGCTAGTTGCAGAACAGACTTGGCATGGTTCCGGGCAGAAATATAAAGTGCATGAGATTCTGGTGATGGAAGGCTTAAGTACCTTTTGTGGGCCACCTCTCTATCATCTATAGCACGAGAACAAGCTGTGTTAAACCAAGGTTTAGAAGGTTTAGGACGAGAAAAAGAGTGAGGAATGTATACCTCCATGCCAGACACTATCACCTCTGTTATGCGCTCAGCACACAAAGACGGGTCTCTGACACGGAAGCAGTAGTCATTCTAAGGAAAATCAGCAAAATACCTCCTCAGGTCCCTCCAACTAGCAGAGGCAAAACGCCAGAGGCACCTTCGCTTAGGGGGATCCTGAGGAGGGATTGGAGCGATAGGACAAGATAAAAATATGAGATTGTGATGGGAGGAGCCCAACGAAGAAGAAAGGCTGACGGCATAAGCAGAAGGATTAGAGGTCAGGAAAAGGTCAAGAATGTTGAGCGTATCTCCGTGTCCTGTGTCTTCCCGTGGCGATGGGAAGTGGGTCAGAGCACAACAGGCGGGGGAGAGCGAAGGGAAGGGAATGAGAAGGAGGATGCTAAGAGGAAGAGAATTAGAAATGGAAAATGAGAGGAATGATAACTAGAGAGAGCAAGCGAGGGGAGAGTGAAAGAGGAAGGAATGAGAAAGGAGATATTAAGAAGAAAGAAGAGTGGGAAAGAGAAAATGATAAGGTAAAGATTAAGAGAGAGAGAGAGAGAGAGAGAGAGAGAGAGAGAGAGAGAGAGGAGAGAGAGAGAGAGAGAGAGAGAGAGAGAGAGAGTCAATGCACTGCTCTCAGACATCATGGCCTGGGGCGACCGGTGGCAAGTCAAGTTTGCCCCCGAAAAGACTCAGGCCATGGTGGTGTCCCGCTCTCACGAGGACGCGCGTGAGGTGCGTGGAAGGCTGAAGATGAGAGACAACAGCATCCCTCTGCAGGACAGCGTAAACATCCTTGGCGTGGAGGTGGACTCGCGGCTGCTCTTCGACCGTCACCTCGAGGACGTGGCCCGAAAAGTGTCTCAGAAGGTGACACTGTTGAGGCGTCTGAGGCACCTCCTTGACTCCGATGGCCTCCTGACCCTGTACAAGGCTCAAGTCAGGCCCCATCATGGAGTACGCGCCGCTCACGTGGATGTCCAGTGCCCGATGTCATCTCAACTTGCTGGACAAAGTGCAAAGGAGGGCAGAGCGCCTCATCAGTGGCGCCAGACAGACGCAGCCTCGCCAGCAACCGTGGCGGCAGCGACAACAGCAGCAGCAGCAGCAGATACAGGAGGATGGGCCGGTGCTGAGGGACACTCTGGATCATCGCCGGAAAGTTGCAGCGCTGACAGTGCTTCATAAGGCGCAGGTGTTCCTCACCTAGCAGACCTGAGGGCTACCTGGAGGAGATCTGAGCGCAATACGAGAACGGTATTGAGCAACGATCTCCTCTTGGAGGTGCCAGGGTCTCGCTCCAGCACCCACCAACGGGCCTTCTCCTCCGCCACTGTAGTGTGGTGGAACACCCTCACGGCTGTGGTGGACGTACGACGTCTGTCCACACAGCAGATGAAAGTGTCCACACACAAGTGGTTACGCCTTCAGACGCTCAACCCTCCATAAGAAAGACACAAAAATATGGTCGTGTCTGACCTCCGGTGAACTTGCCATATAGATGCACATGACCTCTATTGTAAGTACTGTACATATATAACCATATCATTTTCTAGTTTATTAATCTATTTATTTGCTTATTACTTATACATTGATTTAATCACTGGTTACATACATGTGCCTATACATCTTAGCAAAATATTAATATTTATTATACCACACACAGTAATGCTTTAAAATAGTTATACACCACAAAGATAACTTTAGCAGAGGCCACAATGAACATGTGTGTTTAATTGTTTAGATAAGAGAGAGAGAGAGAGAGAGAGAGAGAGAGAGAGAGAGAGAGAGAGAGAGAGAGAGAGAGAGAGAGAGAGAGAGAGAGAGAGAGAGAGAGAGATGGTGGGAAATATGTGATCTTTTTCTGAGCATACGAGTTCGTTTTGAAGCCCCAGAGGATGTGATATTTTACACCACCACTCATTTTTTGCCTCCTCCTCGCCTCTTTTCCTGTATCTCTTGTCCTCTTTTCCTTCCTTTCTTCTTTTCTTCCTCCTTTCCTTTCCTTTCGCCTTTCTTTCTTCCTCCTTTCCTTTTCACCTTCTTTCTTTCTTTATCTCTCTCCTTCTCTCTCTTTCGGTTTTCTTCTTTTTCAACTTTTTTTCAGCTTCCTTTTCTTCTTTCCTCCCTTCCTTCCTTCTTTCTTTTTTTCTTCCTGCACTTCATTCTTGTCTTTTCGTCTTCCCTCCTTCTTTCCTTCCTTTCCTTTCATTTCTTGTTCTTTACACCTTTCTTCCTTCCTTTCCTTTCTTCTCTCTCATTTTCTTTCCTTCTTTCCTTCCTTCCTTCTTTCGTTCTCTTCATTTCTTCCTTTCCCTCCTTCCTTTCTTTCCTTCTGCTCTTCACTCCTATCTTTATCTCATTCTCTCCTCCTTGCATCTCTCTCTCTCTCTCTCTCTCTCTCTCTCTCTCTCTCTCTCTCTCTCTCTCTCTCTCTCTCTCTCTCTCTCTCTCTCTCTCTCTCTCTCTCTTCTCGTATCTTGCTTTCAGTTTTCACTCAAATTCCTTTGAGATAAAATAGACTTTTCGTGTTTCCCTCATTCAGTGTGTGTGTGTATGTGTGTGTGTGTGTGTGTGTGTGTGTGTGTGTGTGTGTGTGTGTGTGTGTGTGTGTGTGTGTGTGTGTGTGTGTGTGTGCGTAGGCTGTGGTCCTACGCAGGAAAGAGAGCAAAAACACACACACACACACACACACACACACACTGTGAAAAGGGAAATGATTGTACATGCTCTCTCTCTCTCTCTCTCTCTCTCTCTCTCTCTCTCTCTCTCTCTCTCTCTCTTTCTGTCCATTTCCTACCACTAGCAAAATTCGGGTGGAAAATTGAGAGAGAGAGAGAGAGAGAGAGAGAGAGAGAGAGAGAGAGAGAGAGAGAGAGAGAGAGAGAGAGAGAGAGAGAGAGAGAGATTAACAGAATTGAGAAACAGACGAAATTCTACCAGATAAAGAGCTGAAAGAAAAATAAATGAAATCATAGGAAAAAAAGAGAAAAATTAAAGAAAGAGATTAGGAAATAGAGAGGAAATAAAAATTAAAACGGGGGAAAAAAACTTGATAGGAAGTGAATATGAAGAAGAAGGGTTAAAAGGAAGGACAGGAGGAAAGAAAGCAGCTGGAAGAAAAAAAAGGAAAGTAATGGGAGAAGGAAGCAGAGAGGAGAAGGGAATGAAGGAAAGAGAAGAGAAAAAGAAAAAGAGCACAAAACTTATAAGAGGAAAATCTGATTCATCTATTTCTCTATCTTTATTCCTTTCCTCCTTTCTTGCTTTATTATCTACTATTCTTCTTCCTCCTCATCTTCCTCTTCCTCCTCCTCCTGTTGCTATTACTAATACAGCTCCTCTTCTTCTTCCTCCTCCTCCTCCTCCTCCTCCTCCTCCTCCTCCTCCTCCTCCTCCTCCTCCTCCTCCTCCTCCACCTCCACCTCCTCCTCCTCCTCCTCCTCTTCCTCCTCGCCTTCCCGCCATTTTTAATTAAATAATTGGCTTAGTCACTTTAATTAGGAGAGAGAGAGAGAGAGAGAGAGAGAGAGAGAGAGAGAGAGAGAGAGAGAGAGAGAGAGAGAGAGAGAGAGAGAGAGAGAGAGAGAGAGAGAGAGAGAGAGAGAGAGAGAGCAATTAATAAGCATTTTTAATCAATCCATAAATCTCTTTCCTAATTTGTGGAGGGACTGAAAATTTTGGATCTTACTCAAACTAACTAAATTTTGCACAGGCCTTCGTAAAGTGTCATTTTATGAGGCACACTTTGCATAAACACTTCATACACTTCACTATTCTCCGCAGTGGTTATAATCTCCCTGTGAACAAAATGAACATAGTGATTTTATTTCTTCACACCTACACACACACACACACACACACACACACACACACACACACACACACACACATACACACACACACACACACACACACACACACACACACACACACACACATAATTTTCCCAAGCGTCTTATCTGGAATGCTTTGACAGACAGTACTGTACTGAAGGGTACTGGAGTGTTTTTTTTTTTTTTATCAGGGGTAGTTTTAAAGGCTCTAATGGAAGTTATTGGGAGCTTTCATTTTTTTTTTTATTCTCGTGGTTTTAACACGTTCCACTGGAAGTTATTGGGTTTTTCATGATTCCAGTAGTAATTTAACAGGTTTAAGTCGAATTCATTGGGGTTTTCATGATTCCATTTGTAGTTTCACAAGCTCCAGTACAAATTATTAGAGGTTTCAAAGGTGCTTTCATCAATTAAAGGACTGTAGTTGAAATTATTGTGATTTTCGAAGGTACTGCAGTTGTAGATATTAAAGTCTTCAAAAATACTTTCATGATCGGAATGAAATTTTAAGAGAATAAAATCTCTAAGGGAATTTTAAATAGCGTTTCAAGGACACTTTCACTGTTGTAATGATACGTAATCGCGAGGAATTAGAGGAAGTTATTGACGTTTCCAAGGATCGTTTCATGATTGTGGCGACAGACTAACCCTTCCACTGCCACACACAACAGTCAGCAGCACCAGAAGCAATGCGTCAAGTCTTTATAAGCGTCTACGACAAAGTTAGCGATGAAAAAAAAAAAAATACATTTCTCAATTTCTTCCCAGTTCAAAAGATTGGATGTGGCTGTAGAACAAGTAAAGATGCCTCAGAGTGATTGGTAATTAGGGAAAGGTGTACCAATGGCAGTCAAAGGGTTAACAAGGTTTCAGTACCATTAATGAGGAAAACATCAACAAGAATCCAACTGACTATTTGTGACCTTTGAAAACAGTCACTAGGAGAACAAACAATTTCAGAATGCGAGTATGAAATTCAGTTCATTTATTTGTCCTTATTAATTTGTTCCTGTCGTCTTTAATTTCATGCCTTTTTGCATTCATGTACTTCTCTCTCTCTCTCTCTCTCTCTCTCTCTCTCTCTCTCTCTCTCTCTCTCTTGCTCTTCTGGTCTAGAGAGAGAGAGAGAGAGAGAGAGAGAGAGAGAGAGAGAGAGAGAGACAGGAGGCGAGAAATTTATTACGTTCAGCAAATTTAGAAAAACATTACGCGCCGCATTAAGCCGTCCACTGTTTTCACTCCACGTCTTCTTAATTATCTGTGAAATATTACTGCCATTACCATTATTATTATTATTATTATTATTATCATTATTATTATTATTATTATTATTATAATAATAATTATTATTATTACTATCATTATTGTTGTTGTTGTTTTTGTTGTTCTTGTTCTTGTTATTCTTATTCATATTCTTCATCTTCATGTTTTAGTTGTTGCTGGTGCACTCTCTCTCTCTCTCTCTCTCTCTCTCTCTCTCTCTCTCTCTCTCTCTCTCTCTCACGTAAGACCCGCGGCAGTTTCCAGCGTTGGGAAGCTCTGCAATGGAGGGAGACGAGGGAGAGGGAGAGGCTGTGACGTCAAGGGAGAGTGGTGACGCAATTGTGACGTGCGTGGAGTGAGAGAGAAGTGAGAGAAAGGCTGAATCTCTCTCTCTCTCTCTCTCTCTCTCTCTCTCTCTCTCTCTCTCTCTCTCTCTCTCTCTCTCTCTCTCTCTCTCTCTCTCTCTCTCTCTCCCTCCAGTCACATCTATCAGTATTTCAGTCATGAATGTTTATAAACGTAAATAAACAAAAACTCTTTACGTGACTAATGGGTTTTTCTCAGACTATTATTCTTTTTTTTTTCTGGATCAGTGTGCATTTTCTTTCATTACTTCACTCAGAGATATCAATAATTCTTCATAAAGAAATAAAAGCAATTTACTTTATTAGTTTATTTATTTTATTCATTTATTTACTTACATTTTTTTTTTAGCAATATTATGTATTCTCTTAGCCCGTTAATTGTACACACCCGAACAGCATTTCTCACAACACATTTTCTTTGACTTGAATTATTCGTGAAAACTTCCTACACAACCTCTCTTGCGTTATATTCATTTGTAAGTCCTTTCATTAATGTACATCCTACGTCACATATTCTACGTTTCCTTTTTATGCACCTAGAGTAAGAAATTGTGTCACATTTTTAAATTAACACATTCCTTTAATTCACCTATAAGTGTGCACTCACGCTGCCATGTTAGATTCTCCTTCAGTTCGTCTTGTTTTGTGAGGACTCCTGCCACATCTTATTCATCATTGCGTATTCTTTTTGTCCATCTATCAGTGCACACCCTCGCCACATCCATACTACATTTTTTTTTATCTCGCTTTATTGGTGAGAATTCTTGTCCCACTTCACGTAACATAATACATTCTTTACAGTTCATCTGTTATCGTGCACCCTCACCACATCTCACCATATCAATGTTACTATAGTTCATCTGTTATCGTGCACCCTCACCACATCCTCACCACATCAATGTTACATTTTCTTTTAGTTCCTTTTATTGGTGATACTCTTTCCATAATTCATTTAACATGAGGCAGGTTTATTATTTTTTTGTCCATTCATTAGCGTGCAAACCTCACCGTATCTATATTGCATTCTCTTTTCCTTTATTTTATTAGAAAGAACTCTTGGTACATTTCTGCCAACTTTTTTTTTTTTTTCTTCGTTAGTACTCAACCTCACCGCCTCACAGTATCCTTCACAATACATTCCTTTCACTTCGGTTGCTGGCGTGGTGGCGGGCTCCTCCCCTCACACCGCAGCGGGATGCCTGGAACACAAGCCCCGCACAGCTCTCCACGCACCGGCTCGTTAGCACCACACCAAACCAACCCCGAATCTGAGCCTGAAAACTGGTCTTCCACTCTTCCCTCTCGCAACATTTTATTTCTTCCTCTCATTTGTTCTTCCCTTCCATTCTCCTACTCTGCTCTTCTTCGCTCTTCCGTGTTCTTTTAAATCTTGACATTTGAGTTCCTCTTGTCTGCTCGAGTGAAGCGAATGAGGCTTTGCTTCGTTCAGAGTTCAAGCACTATAGGGTTGTACCATTGCCAACAAAACCTTTTTCGCCGTGATTTTATCAAGAGATCTCAAATTTTCCGTGGTATTATTCATTTCAGCTTAGACTCCAGCACACTTGAACACTGTATGGTTTGAGTGCTAGACAAATGTTTGTATCTATCTAGTTGCTTGTGTCTATAGTTTTTAATCAGCAGGAAGCAGAAAGCGAAGGTGGATGAGTGAAAAGTGAGAAAAGATATCTTTCCTTTGATCACAACGACTTGAAATGTTTTCTTCCCCAAATCGTCTTCAGTTACACAAGACCTCTAACCAAACCCTACATACACTGACCAAACATACAGCCAATAAAAAAAAAAAAAAAAAAAAACAGAAAAGCAGCGTTTCAGCACGTCCTGAGAGCAAGACAGATCCTGGAGGGCTGGACTCGACTGTACTCAGCTCTCTGGACGTCTCTTACTCCTCAACAAAGCGAGGCGAGGCGAGGCGACCGGCGGGGCTCATATACCCGAACCCGCCATTCAGTGGAAAGCCTCCTGATCCGCTCTGACCACCGCGCGCACTTGCACCGGCCAAGGCAAAACAATAAAAGGAAGCAAAAGAAGTCGATGCTGCTGCTAAACTCAGGATGAAACTGACCGCACAGGTATATCTTCTTCTTTACTTCCCACGACCTGCACACATTCTAAAAGGCAAGGCAAGGGAAGCTGAACTGAAGCGAAAGGATGAAAATAAGTAAAGGGAGAAGAGTGTATGTTATTATTTTTTTTTTCCGAGATGCACTTTTCGTTATTATTTTCTTCCTTAGGCATGTGCGTTCAATTTTATATATATTTATAAGAGGTGGAGGTGGAGTAAAACAAACATGAAAATAAATAAAAGAGAAAGATGTTATTTTCATTCTAAGATACACTTTTGTTATATATATTCTTTTCATTAGACACAATATGCACTTGTTTTTTGGATATATTTCGAAGCAGAATAGGAGTGCAGCGAAACATTTAAATGAGACAAGGGAGAACGGTATGTTTCTGTTTATATTTTCTAACCCAGACACGTGCATGTATTTTTAGATACCCGTACCTACATTTCAAGAGGGAATAGAAAATGGAGTTGAGAAAAAGATGGAAGAGAGAAAGAACAAAAATATATTGATGTTATCAGTGAAGGGAGAAAGGTGGTTGTTATTATTTTCCTGCTTAAACTTGATACTTTTTAGATACAAACATTTAAAAAAAGAATAAACAATAGAGTGATATATTTTTATTTTTAAATTCTTACATTTCAAGAAGGAATAGAATTTATTTTAGTTACATTTGATATAATAATAGAAGATGGAGTGAAGTAAAACGATAAAAATAAATGAAAGGGAAAGAGAAAAGTTATATATGTTTTCATTCCTACTTGTGACGCATATGTCTGTGTGTGTGTGTGTGTGTGTGTGTGTGTGTGTGACTAGGTATATAGATAGATAAATTTCCAACTGACATTTCAAGAACGAACAGAAAGTCAAGTAGAACAATAAACTGCAAATAAGTAAAGGAAAATAGATACATTGCTATACACTTTTGAAAGACCTAACAAATTATTTTACTTCCTGTGGCAACGATATATTTCAGAAAGAAAAATAACGCACGGTAAAAAGCGACGAAGTGAAAGTAAGCGCACGGTAAAAGGCGACGTAGTGAAAGTAAGCAAAGTGAGAAAGAGATGCAGTGATTATATTAAAGTGAGTAGCATAAATATTTCTGTGTAAGACTTCCTTGCACACTGTATTACTTTCTCTGACTTCAATACATTTCAAAAAGGAAGAGAAGGTGAAGTGAAGAGAAAAAAATGAAAGCGAGATTCCCTGCCATTATTATTTCTTCTCCTGAGACTTACAGATGCCTATTTTACTTCATATGACTTTGGCATTTTCAAAATGGATAAAATGGAGAAACTCTTATTATTGTAGTTGTTCCTCATTAGTCTCATACAAGATATGTAGCAAATAAGTGAAAATAATTAAAGAAGATTATGCTATACTAAAGATAACAGCAACGATTCCTAATTCCTTCTTCCAACCACAGACATCTATCCAACCTCCCATAAATTGCAAACAATAGAAAAGAAATACAAGATGAGGTGTGACAAAAAACGGAAAATAAAGAAGGGAAGGAATTTTGCTAAAGTTTACAGTATTCATGATGGCTTTTCCCGATGACTGAGACTGATTTCACTACATTTCCCACAAGCTACATAAAATATAAAGTAAATCAAAATCAAGAACAAGTAATACAAGATAAAATAAAGCACGGAACTGAAAATATTGAAGATTACAGCA
>NC_087169.1:1032500-1045000 GCF_035594125.1 Scylla paramamosain
AAGTCAGTGTTCAGAGATGATAGGCCAGGTTCTCCAGAGAGCTTCTCTTGTTAATAATGTAGGAAGGTAGTTAATCTGCCACTACAACCATGAAAACACCCTTAAAGATCCGTGGCACTTCAGGTGGAGACGTCTGGAAGTAGTCAGGACGCTGGCAAGGGTGTTTACGAATATGGTCTTAAAGCTGGTGCACAATTCTGATATAAGAGCATGAGAGCATAAGAAAATAAAGGAAGTTGTAAGGAACTGTCTACAAATAGTGTCGTGCATTAAAGTTCATAGTCATTAGATTTCTTTAAGATGTCAGATGAATTCCTGGATGAATATTGCAGGTGGTAAGTTTTATTAAGTGCTCAAGAGCTGCCTTGTGTGGACTGACTGACCTTTTGCAGGCTCCTTACTTTATGTTACGCTGTTAAACCTTTCAAGGGACCTTTTCTCTGCCAACTTGTTTTTCTCATTATTATGCAATGATAATATGAACTCATTGATTTCTTATGTTTTCAAGATGCACGAAAAGAATATAAGAAATTTAAAATGTTATTTTTCACCGACATGTAACAGAAATTCCATTATGTTAAAATATTTTCTATTTTTGGCAAGAAGCAACGAGGCAAACTTTTAATGAAAATAGACATCTGTGTTTTTGTTCTGCCGTACAAACAACAAATTTAGTGTTCCAGGGTAGAAGCAGAGCAGAGTGCGTCCCTTAATCTTTCTTTGTGCATTGCCTTCCCGTGAAGTATTTGACTGACGTGCCAGGAGGCAGTGGTGGAGTGCGAGGTTATCCACATCGGAGGTATTGATGAAATTAGTCGCAATTATCACACAGCTGCCTGGAACAAAGGCATTGGGAGGAAAACTGTTGAAACAAGTAAGACAAAACTAAAGTATCTGCGTAGTCTGACAAATTATATCAATTTTATTTTTCTGAGACAAGAACGAAATGAAAAGCGAACTCAGGAGCTCCGCGAGTGTTGATAAGTAACGAAAATCAAGGCGAATAGAAATAAAGTAAAGAAAAAGTGGAAAAGCCTCAATAGTACAAAGAGAAAACACGTCAGTAATGTGTTACGTAAGGCTTTCAAATATACGATAATGAGAACCTTTTTAATACGAGGCGGAAAACTCATCACGGCACATCCGCGGAGACGAGATTAAGCAGAGGAGCCTCGGAGAGAGATTAAAGAGGTTAGTGACAGGATGAGCAACTCCCTGGATGAGAGGACATCATTACACAACCGTGAAGGGAAGCGCGCCAAGACATCCAACAACATATTACTTTTTCTAGCATATTTCTATGTAAGTGTGTACGAAGGACAAAAAAAAAGTTATGATTCCTATAGGGTAGAAAATAAAAAGTATCCAAAATTTGAAAAGTGTTTTAATTGTATTCTTGATAATCGCCAGTTCCCTTGAGATCTTCATAATAGAACAACCAGTAACCATCACTGTGTTAGAAATATTGCTGAATCACAGGACTGACCGTGACTTCTGTTCCTAGATGCAATTACTTTTCTAACTGAAGGAGGAGAGAGAGAGAGAGAGAGAGAGAGAGAGAGAGAGAGAGAGAGAGAGAGAGAGAGAGAGAGAGAGAGAGAGAGAGAGAGAGAGAGAGAGAGAGAATGTGTGTAAAGGAAGTGGCGGAAGATAGAGAAGTTTGGGATAGTTAAGGATGGTTAAGGATGGTGACAAATGCTGCCCGGCAGGTGATAATTGGAAGACGTAGCTCGGAGGGAGAGGAGAAGCCATTAGCAGAGGTACACAGTGATCCGTTACTGGAGGGGAAGGTGAACTGATCCGCTGTCGCCCAAAGGAAACAAACCATTGGCAAGAAATCCAGCGTTCCCTCTCTTGCCATCTGCTCCTGTGCTGGCCAGACGTCACCTGGGACACAACCCTGACGCAATGTGCTGTTTCAGAGACCTTACAGAAATGCACACAGGAAAAATCATATTTGAAGACAATAAAAGCATACAGCATAACGGCTATCCCAGGGACCCTATGAAAATACACAGCAGAACTTCCTTTTTTTCAGGCTTTACAAAAACGCACAGAGCAGAATAATTATTAGGAAAAGACTATAAAACTGCATACACCAGAACTCATTATTTCAGAGGCACTACATTAACAACGAAGTATAACTATTTGTAAAAATCCCTGTAACCTCACTACGTATTTGGAAATTATACTATGAACCTAAGAGCTTAAGAAGCCAAAACAACAGTCAACAGGTCACAATTCCAAACTACGCCTCAGTTTCCAAGTCTTCCCACACAAGCATAACCTGAGTTCAGACACGTGTAGCCAGTCCACGCCAGGGATTACAGCACCAGCCATAACCTGCAGCCATTCACGTCCGCCTCAGTCCAGACTCGCCGGGGCAAGAGGTGCTCAGTTGGCCTTTCAAGACAGTAATACCACTAACGATGCATAACACCCACACCACAGCGACCCCACTCCACGTGCCTCTAATCTATCCCTCAATTGGCTTTACACACAACTACCCGCTACTGATGCAGCCAATCCCTTCACTGCTCCATAAGACAGACCCGTTCATAACCGCCCCTCTTCACCCTGCCGGTGTCTATCAACCCCTGTGTAGAGGAGAGGGGGCAAGGCAGAGGTAATAGAGGTAAGGGTAACAAGTAACACAGGCCCCATAGCAGATACAACCTTCGTAGAGCGCTGGAGAGAGGCAGTGAGGAGGATAACGAGGCCTAACACACTCTTGAAGGGAACCTGAGAGGGGGAGACAGTAGGTGTGTGGATCACAGGGCACACCAGCCGGTACAGGGGGCAGTGACGCGTGCTGTGGGGACTGACTCCTGGCAGCCTGACAAACTCACTTGTGCTAATTAGGTGAAGGGTGACAAGGTTAGGAAGTTACATTACTGTTAGTTCTTATAATATTCTTTTGCTGCTACCAGTGTTGTTGCTGCTGCTGTTTTTGTTATTATTATTATTATTATTATTATTATTATTATTATTATTATTATCATTATTATCATTATTACTATTATTATTATTATTATTATCATTACATCACCACCACCACCACCACCACCACCACCACCACCACTACCACACGTTATAATAACAAGCCTAACACTACCATAATCACCACTACTACCATCAATGCCACAACATAACAACCCTTAACACACTCATTAACACCACCATCAACACCAACAACAGCAACACAATCATAATTCTAACACCACCGCCACTCTTCCTACACGCATCCAATCATGACGCTGCGAGACACAAATACCACTCTGTGTTTCCCTTCCCTGTCACATTTCCTTACCCTTCCCTCGCAATGTTTTCCTTTCTCTATCACACTCCCTCACTCCCTTCCCCTCCCCCCCGCATAGCCGCCTCCCCAACAGGTTGTCTGGACCATTACTTTGTTTAATCTTAAGACAATGTCACACACAGGAGTTCCTTATTTTCTCCTCCCACCGACCAAATCTCCCGGGAACTGCTATTGTAAGGCATGGAATCCTCCTTTATCCCGTTTTTTTTTTATGTACGCTTTAGATTTAATCATGTCTGGTGAGGTCCGGCGGTGACTACACAATTACGTACACTACACGTTTATCTCTTATGTTTCCTCAGTGAAGGCGAAGATAAACTACATTGATAACCCCGAACCTTGTAACAAAGTCCATATTATCTCTTTCTTAGAGTGTGTGTGTGTGTGTGTGTGTGTGTGTGTGTGTGTGTGTGTGTGTGTGTGTGTGTGTGTGTGTGTGTGTGTGTGTGTGTGTGTGTTTCTTTCACGACTTTTCTCTGTGAGCGTGTGGTAATTCTAATCTATATTGCCTTTCTGTGGTGGTAATTACTAAGATCTTACGTAATTTTTATCTTCTGTTTTTCTTGCACGTATGTATTTTTTTCTGTCCTTCCACGATGGTTTCCAGAGTGGCAAGTCTCAGCCATGTGAAGGGAAAAAAACAACCTCACGTAGTTCTCCGTTTCTCGTCTCTTTCTTGCATTTGTGCGTCTTTCTCACGACAGTAACCTGTATATAATGAGTAAGGTATATTAATTTTCGTCTCCGTGATGGAAATAACATAAGCCTGCCATAAAATTCTGCTTCTCATCTCTTTCTTAAACTTATATATATATATATATTTTTTTTTTCAGTATCGCTTCAGTAAAGGTTCTCTGTGTGGTAAATCTGAACTGTATTGCTTCTCTGTGCTGGTCACGTCACGAGCTGAAATAACTCAAATGCCATGTTAACTATCCAGGCTGCTTCTCTTTCCCACACTTCTAGTTTTGTCAGTGTCCTTCACAATGGTTCTGTGTGGTAAACAAAACAATGTTATTTCTCTGTCGTCAAAAGAAAAACAAATGTCACGTAACTTTCCGTGTCATCTTTCTCTCATGCTAGCTTTTATATTTTTCTATTTTATGTATTTATTCATTATTGACCACTCATTACTACCACCATAACTCACACTCATTACTCCATGCATGACCTCAGCGTACCTTATTTTTCTACCTTACCTTATAATTAGCAGCCTCTAAAAATAAACCACTACAACATTTATTTCAGTCCTGGTGGAGTCACAGGCGCGGGTGTCGCTGATCCCCGGCCGTGTGATCACCGTTTTTATTTCACGAATAATATGTAAAAGTTATTTGCAAAATCTCAGTTTTGATCAGATTTAATTATTCACGAGAATATTATTTGACCTCACTTTAAATACTTCACTGGCAAAAAAAACCTCCCTGTAAAATAAAATTAATGAACATATTTATATTTGGCAGCGATACGGAACACATTATTTTTGCCTAAACTTTTCAGTCATGGCGTCTGGCGCTCTACGTATGTCCGGCTGCCTATCTGACTGACCGGCTAACAGACTGACTGACTGGCTGAGTGACGATTAAATGACGGACTAACTGACGGACTTGCTGCCTGCCACTAGTACCAAAAAAAAAAAAAAAAAAAAAATGAAAGCCTTCTCCCTCAAATAAATAAATAAATAAATAAATATATAATGAAATAAATTAATAAAGCCTGTTAAACTATTATTAATCATAAAAACTCTGCAAACCCCGATAACTGCTACTGGAGTCCTTTAGGAGTCGCAGAAACGAGAATGACATCTAAAGTGTGACGCTCTGATATTTATTTTTCCGTCTCACGTCTTTCTCATGCTGTTGTTATTCTTATTAATATATATATATATATATATATATATATATATATATATATATATATATATATATATATATATATATATATATATATATATATATATATATATATATATATATATATATATATATATATATATATTGGAGGATTGTGTGTGTGTGTGTGTGTGGGTGGGTGGGTGTAGATGTGAAGTCATTCTCTCTCTCTCTCTCTCTCTCTCTCTCTCTCTCTCTCTCTCTCTCTCTGTCATGCAAATAAATAAATAATCCTCAACTAACACCCACTTATTTTCATGCTCCCCTCTGTACACACACACACACACACACACACACACACAACTTTCCTCGTTAGCTCCGGGACACAATGTCCAGGCCACTGTCGCCTCCACCTCGTGTGTTTAATGGACACAATGGATAGCACAGTTCAGTGATTTTCTCCGTGCATTATGAAGGAAGTGTTGGAAGTCCTGCTACTGATTCCCTGCCGCCGAGGGACCGCTGCTGACTCCTCCGCCGCAGCCACCGTGACGTGACAACCCCTCGCCGCCCCACACTTCAGTAGTCCCGCGTCACGATTCGCCTGTCACGTTCAGCGAGATCTCCATTCTTAAACGCTTTGCTCTCTCATTAGGACTGTTTTCAATGACCACTGAGTTAGTTAATTCGGTCGAAACGTTTAGAAATATGGTTCCGATGTGATTCTGTGATTTTTCATTTATTTATTTTTTTTACGTTTTTATTCGTGTTGAAATTTTAATCTTCCGGTGCACTTTTCATCCTTCACTTCAAATAAAATCAAAAGCACAGCACTTCCTTGAAAAAACACATCGATAAAAATTACCTCCCTCCTCTCGCCCTTCGTCACTCAAGACAGCACCTCCCTTCCCTCTCCCTCCGTCACACAAAACAGCACCTGCGTTACATAAGCCAGTCACTCCCCACCCCATGTCGCCTCCTGTCTGGACTCCTGAGTGTCGGTTCTCTTCATCTGCGTGGCATTAAGTAAAGTACTCCATATGGTGCGTGCTGCCTGCATGGTGGTGTTATCTAGCCAACACAAGTAGGTTAACACGCACGCACGCACGCACGCATCCACACGCACACACAAACGTCAAGTCTTGAGTGTCTATGCACGTGCTTGGGAAGAATGCACAGTCGAGGTCACTGGCATCTCTATTCACCTCATTACTCTCATGTTTTTCTACTCCTCCGTTCTCTTCTCCTACGCCCTTTTTATTTATTTATTTTTTTACAAAATTTTAAACTAAAAACAAGACGACTTAACACACACACACACACACTCAATCCTCCAAAATATATATATATATATATATATATATATATATATATATATATATATATATATATATATATATATATATATATATATATATATATATATATATATATATATATATATATATATATATATATATATATATATATATATATATATATAGGTGAACTCACACATTCCCAGGTCCTCCCTCCCTCCCAGCCAAAAGTGATCCCAAACCAGCACACAATTACTGTCCAGAATAAACAAACAAACAACCCTTTAAATAATTACTTTTGACGTTGAATGGAGTAATTTTTTGATCGACATCATTTATGTAGAATAGCAAAGAGAGACAGAGAGAAAAGCACAACATGTGATGCATTTTTAACACCGATGCATATTTCATGAGGGCAGCAGTGGGTGGGTGTGTGTCCCGCCAGAATAATCTAAAGACTCATCCCTGCCTCGCCTCTGCTCCCGACTAACAAGATTACGAACAGAATCAACACACGTTGCCTTTGGCACACGCTAGGTGATCTTTTTTAGCTCATTTAATTCATTAATCACAGCAAGTCATCCTCATCTCTTATGGTGGAGGCAGGGCAGGTGTGACAACGAGATCATGAACAGAATCAACACACGCTGCTTCTGACAAACTAATACACTCCTCCGTTGCATCAGCGATCTCTTAGTTCATCTCTTACCAGAGACACAGGCCGGGCAGGTGTGACAACGTCATGAACAGAATCAACGCACACAAAGCTTCTGACACACGCTACACACAATGATTTGAATAAGTGATGTTTTTGGTTCGCTCATTGGTCACAGAGACTCCTCTACATCTCGGACTAAAACACAGAGGCCTGCCAGGTGAGACGTCGAGATCATGAACTGAAGCAACGCACACGCTGCTTATGACACGCCAGCCACACGCATTTCTCTCCATAAGCAATCTTTAAATTCGTTTTTAATCATAGCGACTCTTCCTTATCTCTTAGTACAAAACGCAGGCCGCCAGGTGTGTCCTTGTACCGTCTTGGGTTACTGCCGCCTGCCTCGGACCCGCCAGCTGCTACTCAAGCAGTTTTTAAGGGACAGATCAAAACAGAGTCTAAGTGGAGGCCGCCTCTCCCCCTTGCTAAGCCGCAGGGCAGGACGGGGAGCACGCGGACCCTCTTGTTTCATAATTTACGCCGCACAAGACATGCCAGGGGTTGGGAAAAATGTTTTAAAATGTAAGAGTATTATGTGTCTTGTGAATCCCCAAAACTCCGCCCACTGACATGCTGGATAGTAGAAGTGGTGGTGGTGGTGGTGGTGGTGCTGAGGACTATACTGGTACTGGTACTGTGTAGGTTATGTATTGAAAGTACATTGCTACTATTGCTGTTGCTGCGATTACTACTACTACTACTAACAATAATACCACAACAACAACTACTACTACTACTGGTATTACCATCATTATAAACCAGAATCCAAACTACCTTCGTGTTTACACATAAAAACAACAAAACGAAAAGTTCCAGACACCAAGACCAGTTCCAGGTGTGTCATGGTATTCCTTCACTGAACTAATTCAACTCATAGGAAGATAAATAAGAAATAATGGAGATGCTTCTGGTGTTGACTAGAGATTAAAGAGAAAAAATGTGGCTTCAATAAGAAATAATGGAGATCCTTCTGGTGTTGACAAGAGATTAAAGAGAGAAAATGTGGCTTAAATAAGAAATAATGGAGATCCTTCTGGTGTTGACAATTACAAGAGATTAAAGAGAGAAAATGTGGCTTTACTCCTGCATTAGTGAACTGGACTGAAAAATGGTGAGAGTAAGTACAAAGTCCCTGGCAGCGCGGTCATAATCTTTAGCGACAGGAGAAAAATAAATGCTGGAAATGAGTATAAGAAGTAAAACACACCACGTACATTCTCTCTCTCTCTCTCTCTCTCTCTCTCTCTCTCTCTCTCTCTCATTCTCTGTATAATGATTTAAAAAAAGTGCAATTCTTGGGTGGTTTTAGCCGGGAATGTGAAGCCGGGAGCGAAGTGCAGCCGGGGTTCCGGGTCTCGTGTCTTTTCATTGCTTCTTCCGTATCTTTATAAGCTTTTCTGTGGCTTCAGTGTACCGTAGGTGTGTGTGCTGGTGAGTATATCTATGGTTTTCATTTGATATTATACTGTTTAATTTGATTACTACTAAGCATGGTACTTCAGCTTAACGATACGTGTAAAAAATATAATTTCCTGGTCTTTATTTATTCATCAAGAGACCGCTCCCCCCACTTCCATGCCGTCTGGTCTTCTGTAGCAAACAATGTGATCTTTTTTAATACTAGGAATTGTTCCGAGTTGTTACCTCACTCACACAACCAGCGCTATCATAACGGTGCAATAATACTTCCTATCGCAGCCGCAGCCACCCACCAACACAACACTGTAAAGATGAACAAGAATCATGTACTTACCTCTCATAGCGGCGGCGGCGGTGTGTTGAGGCAGCAATTCCACAGTATACGGGGGAAAAATGGAGATATTTCCTTCCCATCACTATTAACGAGAACAAGAATCATGTACTTACTCTTAGTAGCGGCGGTGGTGGCGGTGGTGATGGCGGTGGTGGCGGTGGTGAGAGAGAGAGAGAGAGAGAGAGAGAGAGAGAGAGAGAGAGAGAGAGAGAGAGAGAGAGAGAGAGAGAGAGAGAGAGAGATTGGGGAGGGGTGGTGGCAGCAGGCAACACGGAGCAACGGAGGTGTTAAAAAGCATGCAATTTACCGATAAGCATTATACAACATTATTACGGTGATTAAAAGTACTCCTGTAAAATGCTACGTGGCATCATCTCTCAGCTGTTTTCAAGGTCGCTCGGGCTCGCTTCCCCCCTTCCTCCCTCCTCCCTCGCTTTGATGATGCCACGTAGCATTTTACAGGAGTACTTTTAATCACCTCAGTAACTGTGTATTCGCGTCCAACCAACGCCTACAGACTCCTGACCTGACCAGCCAAACCTAACCACAGCTAAAGAACAATTAGACCGCGAATAAGTGAACAATCTTCCTCATTCCGAGGTGATATTTTCTCCCTCTTTCAGTAAAATGTAAATCACCGCTATTTCCGAACCCAGCTCCTGCGGATGAAATAGAATAATTAACGTGTTACCATAGGGTGAACAGGTCGTCCCAAGGAAATGCCATAAGGTACTACGCTAAACACACGTGAGAAATTGATGAAGGTTGATGACGCCATTCACCTTTCCACTGCCTTGGCTTCCTGAGTTTAATAGAATGTTGTAGCGTAAGTCCATGCTCTAATTTCGAAAGATAATGGCAGCAAAATAAGTAGTCGTTGCTCTTATTAGTGTCTTTATATTTTTGCTCAGTTAAAAACCTCTGAGTTAATAAATGTCACTAAATGTTGAAGCTTAAGTTCAGTGTGTAATTTTGAACAGAGAAGGTATGTATGCATGTACGTAAATTTGTAGGGGTGGTGATGATGCGGTGTTACAAGCTCATGTTTTTTCCGACAATAAATTTGGTATCGCGTGTGTCAGAATTCACACAAATTATTGCTTCACAAGGTCTGAAGGGGCGCGGAACTCGTGAAATATGGTGATGAAAAACTGCAACACATCACAGCTGACGCACGCACGTGGAACAGTTATTGAATGCGGCGGAATGAGGGAAGCGGAGTTGTGAGGCCTCGGAACAAAACGCAATACGAGTACAAGCATGGACAAAAGTCGAGTAACATTCTGTATTGACTTTCACTGCATCGAACATTTTGACATTTTCTCAGTCTTTAAGTCCTCTGACCCACCGACACACTATCTGTTCTCTATTCTGTAAGGAGGCTGTCAGCAGACCACACTTCATATTGAGCAAAAGTTAAACACAATGAAAATGAGTGCAAAATGGTACACTTTTGACCACGCCTGTACTTAGTAGAGGGTCTGTGTCAAGGAGACTTCAATGTTCACCACCAGCTTTAGCTTTCCTCTCCCTTCACTGACCATCCTGGTGAACTAGCCTACAACTTTGCTATCCTCCACGACGTAGAGCAATTGGTGCAACACCCTACTCGTATTCCTGACCGTCTTGGAGATACGCCCACCATTCTTGACCTTTTCCTGACCTCTAATCCTTCTGCTTATGCTGTCACCCTTTCTTCTCCGTTGGGCTCCTCTGATCACAATCTCATATCTGTATCTTGTCCTATCGCTCCAATCCCTCCTCGGGATCCCCCTAAGCGAAGGTGCATCTGGCGTTTTGCCTCTGCTAGTTGGGGGGACCTGAGGAGGTATTTTGCTGATTTTCCTTGGAATGACTACTGCTTCCGTGTCAGAGACCCGTCTTTGTGTGCTGAGCGCATAACAGAGGTGATAGTGTCTGGCATGGAGGCGTACATTCCTCACTCTTTTTCTCGTCCTAAACCTTCTAAACCTTGGTTCAACACAGCTTGTTCTCGTGCTATACATGATAGAGAGGTGGCCCACAAAAGGTACTTAAGCCTTCCATCACCAGAATCTCATGCACTTTATATTTCTACCCGGAACCATGCCAAGTCTGTTCTCCAACTAGCCAAAAACTCCTTCATTAACAGAAAATGTCAAAACCTTTCAAGATCTAACTCCCCTCATGACTTCTGGCATCTAGCCAAAAAATATCTCCAATAACTTTGCTTCTTCTTCTTTCCCTCCTCTATTTCAACCAGATGTCACCTCTGCTATCACATCTATTTCTAAAGCTGAACTCTTCGTTCAAACCTTTGCTAAAAACTCTACCTTGGACGATTCTGGGCTTGTTCCTCCCTCTCCTCCACCCTCTGACTACTTCATGCCACCTATTAAAATTCTTCGCAATGATGTTTTCCATGCCCTCGCTGGCCTAAACCCTCGGAAGGCTTATGGACCTGATGGGGTCCCTCCTATTGTTCTCCGAAACTGTGCCTCCGCGCTTTCACCTTGCCTAGTCAAACTCTTTCAGCTGTCTGTCTGTCAACAACTACCTTTCCTTCTTGCTGGAAGTTTGCCTACATTCAATCTGTTCCTAAAAACGGTGACCGTTCTAATCCCTCAAACTACCGTACTATTGCATTAATTTCCTGCCTATCTAAAGTTTTTTAATCTATCCTCAAAAGGAAGATTCTTAAACATCTATCACTTCACAACCATCTATCTGATCGCCAGTATGTGTTCCGTCAAGGCCGCACTACTGGTGATCTGGCTTTCCTTACTGAGTCTTGGTCATCCTCTTTTAGAGATTTTGGTGAAACTTTTGATGTTGCCTTGGACATATCAAAAGCTTTTGATAGAGTCTGACACAAAGCTTTCATTTCCAAACTACCCTCCTACGGCTTCCATCCTTCTCTCTGTAACTTCATCTCAAGTTTCCTTTCTGAACGTTCTATTGCTGCTGTGGTAGACGGTCACTGTTCTTCTCCTAAATCTATTAACAGTGGTGTTCCTCAAGGTTCTGTCCTGTAACCCACTGTCTTCTTATTATTCATTAATGATCTTCTAAACCAAACTTCCTGTCGTATCCACTCCTATGCTGATGATACCACCCTGCACTTTTCCACGTCTTTTCATAGACGTCCAACCCTTCAGGAGGTAAATATTTCACGCAGGGAAGCCACAGAACGCTTGACTTCTGATCTTTCTAAAATTTCTGATTGGGGCAGAGCAAACTTGGTATTGTTCAATGCCTCAAAAACTCAATTCCTCCATCTATCAACTCGACACAACCTTCCAGACAACTATCCCCTCTTCTTCAATGACACTCAACTGTCCCCCTCTTCTGCACTGAACATCCTCGGTCTGTCCTTTACTTATAATCTGAGCTGGAAACTTCACATCTCATCTCCAGCTAAAACAGCTTTTATGAAGTTAGGTGTTCTGAGACGTCTTCGCCAGTTTTTCTCACCCCCCCAGCTGCTAACTCTGTACAAGGGCCTTACCCGTCCATGTATGGAGTATGCTTTACATGTCTGGGGGGGCTCCACTCATACTGCTCTTCTAGACAGGGTGGAATGAAAAGCTTTTCGTCTCAT
>NC_087169.1:1050000-1130000 GCF_035594125.1 Scylla paramamosain
TTAAGGTCACAATATAATGAATTAGTTAGAACAGTCAGGAAGTTAACGAGGAAAGCTAAGAGCAATTATGAGTTAAAGGTAGCCAGACAGGCGAAGATGGACCCCAAGGGATTTTATCAGGTATACAGGACGAAGAATAAGGATACTATAGGTCCATCAAAGGCAGCAGATGGGGAACTGGTTAGTTCTGGGGAGGAGATTAGTAAACTTCTGAATGAGTATTTTTTAACTGTCTTCACCCAGGAAAACATGCAGGATATACCAGGTAGTGAACAAGTGTTTAGAGCAGATGAGAATGAGAAGCTGACAGATATTTCCATAACTAGGGAGATAGTGGAACAGGAGATAGATAGGCTAAAAAAATTAATGACAGGTAGGTACAGGGTACGAGAAAGATTTAGGAGTTATAGTTAGCTCTGAACTCCGTCTAGGGAAACAATGCATAGAAGCCAGAAACAAGGCAAATAGGGTACTAAGATTCATTTTTAGGAGTGTTAAAAGTAGAAGGCCGGAAGTAATATTAAAGTTATACTTGGCGCTGGTCAGACCTCATCTGGACTACGCTGTGCAGTTCTGGTCCCCACATTACAGGAAAGATATAGGTCTATTAGAATCAGTACAGAGGAGAATGACTAAAAGGATACAGGGGATGAGGAGTATTCCTTACGAGGCAAGGTTGAAGCTGTTAAATTTACATTCTTTAGAGAGACGTAGGTTAAGAGGGGACCTGATAGAAGTCTTTAAGTGGTATAAGGGTTATAACAAAGGAGATGTAAGCAAAATTATTAGGATCAGCAACCAGGGTAGAACAAGAAATAACGGGTTCAAACTTGAAAAATTTAGGTTTAGGAAGGAGATAGGAAAAAAAATTGGTTCTCAGATAGAGTGGTAAATGAGTGGAACGGACTCAGTAATCATGTAGTTAGTGCTAGGACATTAGGGAGCTTTAAGAGAAGATTAGACAGGTTTATGGATGGGGATAATAGATGGAAATAGGTAGGTATATTTCATACAGGGACTGCCACGTGTAAGCCTGGTCGCTTCTTGCAGCTTCCCTTATTTCTTATGTTCTTATGTTTTAACCCTTATACCACTTAAAGACTTCTATCAGGTCCCCTCTTAACCTACGTCTCTCTAAGGAGTGTAAATTTAACAGCTTCAGTCTCGCCTCGTAAGGAATACTCCTCATCCACTGTATTCGTTTAATCAGTGAGACCCAATCTTTTTTTTTTTTTTTCCATCCTCACATTGCCTAAAAGGTCATGTGTGCGGTGTTATGTTGAAGTCTATGTTTGTGCATTTATGTAGCTAGAGTTGTTTTGTGTGAGTTAATGTGGTGTTCTTTTCTTTTTTTCTTTTTCTTCTTCTTCTTTAAGGGGGAAAAAAATAGGGTTTATAAGTGTGTGTGTTTGTGTGTGTGTGTGTGTGTGTGTGTGTGTGTGTGTGTGCGTGTGCGTGTGTGCGTGTGTGCGTGTGTGTGTGTGTGTGTGTGTGTGTTAAAATAAAACTACAACCATCTAGTATCACTCAGTTCATAATAATAATAATAATAATAATAATAATAATAATAATAATAATAATAATAATAATAATGATGATAATGATAAATGGATACAAAATGTCATCAGAATTAAAAATACCATGTCAATTGGACGTCTGAAAGAGAGAGAGAGAGAGAGAGAGAGAGAGAGAGAGAGAGAGAGAGAGAGAGAGAGAGAGAGAGAGAGAGAGAGAGAGAAATTACCTACGCGCAAGAAGAGCGATAGGGTGCCTTGTTCCTGCTGTATCTCTCCTCCTGCTCCTCCTCCTGCTCCTCCTCCTCCTCCTCCTGCAGGGACTTGGAATTACATCTCTCTTGTGACATGTGTCTGTATTAATAGTTTGGCCGTAGGTTTGCTCTCCTTTCCTCTCCCACCTTCCTTCTCCATTGCTGATGTGCTTTTAACTGTCTCGACATTCCTGACTGACGCGTCTGTGGCAGCAATACAATGCACGGTAAAATCATCTTGTCTTACTTGTGTCGTCCAAGTTTGGCTGTCTATTACCACAAGCCAGAGTTAATATGCTGCCAATTTCCTTTAAACTCCCTTCATATGCTTCTTTCAAGTGTCTATTTGTGCATTTCTATTCAATAAAATCGTTTAAATTATTGTGTCGTCAAGAATCAACTGTCATCAACAGGTAAAGAGTTAATTTGTGTCTGATTTGCTCTAAATTTCCTTCATATTCCTCGACTAAGTACTTGCACTGACACTTACTGATGTCATTTACGATTAACTGTTCTCTCTCATCAGCAGTTTAGGAGATAATACTTGCTCCTCTGCTCCAAACTCCTTCAATATTCTTCATTCAAACATCTCTACTCAATAAACTTGAATTACTAAAGGCTATGATTACTAGTGTCATTTGCAATTAGCTAATGTCTCTCATCAGCAGCTTAAGGGCTAATACTTGCTCTTCTGCTCTAAACTCTTAATATTCTTCAATCAAACATCTGTACTCAATAAACTGGTCTTGGATTACTAAAGGCTATGATTACTAGTGTCATTTACGATTAACCAGTGTCTCTCATCAGCAGTTTAAGGGCTAATACTTGCTCTTCTGCTCTAAACTCCCTTGATATTTCTCGCAGAAAGGACGGCGATTTAGTAAGCTTCTCATGTCACCAGATCTTCCCACAACCCCAAGTAACATCGGCTCTTTCCACCCAACCTGAAGCTACCTCGCCCCGCTGTCGCCTTGTTTCCGAGCCGTGTTGTTAGTTCGATAAGCTGCTTCTCTTTTTGTCTCCTTGTTCCTGGCGTGGAGTGTGTGTGTGTGTGTGTGTGTGTGTGTCTGGCGGCTTACTTATTATTATTATTATTATTAGTAGTAGTAGTAGTAGAAGTAGTAGTAGTAGTAGTAGTAGTAATAGTAGTTTATTTGTTTACTTATTTGCGTGAATATATATCTATTTCTTTATTTATCTTTTCATTAACTAATTTTTTTCTAAGGCGCCATACAACCCTAGTGTTGCATCGCATAAATAAGTGAATTAATGAATATTTCTACTCTTCTTTTACAATAACGCTATCTATAGCAAATATATTATCTTGTTACAATACATTAGAGATTACGTTCTGCTTCTGCTCTGCTCTGCTCTGTCCTGTTCTCCCTCGCGTAGTGTACAAGTAATATTACGTACACCACTACACTCCCTCATTATAAAACCAGACACGGCCTGCTATAAAGGTTCGGTGTGTTACGAGCATCTAATTTACTTTTTACTGGCTCTAATGGAAGTTATTATGATATCCAAGGGTGCTTTTTGATTCTACAGATGGTATAACACAGATTTTCCATCATCAATGAGAGAGAGAGAGAGAGAGAGAGAGAGAGAGAGAGAGTACCATACAAAAACACACTAATCATTTCGTTGGCTTTTGAAAGTAATTCTAATGAGAGAACAAAGCGTTTTATAAAAAGAACCGCAATACATCAGCCAACGGTTCTTCCTTTCTCATCCTATATTTTGTTTTTTCTCCGCCACTACACAAGAACATAAATGCTTGAGAAAGTAGGGAAAGCAGCAAAAAACTGTCCGGCCTACACGTGGCAGTCCCTGCAAGAAATATACCTACCTTTTTACTTATCATCCTCATCTATAAATTTGTTTAGGCTGTTAAAGTTCCCTTTTGACTCGGCACTAACAAGCTGACTACTGAATCTATTCTTGTCTTTTATCTCCTCCTCACCTTGTCTCTATTCTCTCCTATATTTGCCTCCAATTTATCATTTAGTCGACAAATATATGGTAATTGTCCTCGCGTCTACGTATACTTTCAAAACATCTCTTTAGTTACCCTCAAAATAAGATGATTTTCTGTAGCTACTATAGAAAGAAAATGAACTTTTGGGTAGACAACTCAATCATTCTTTCTTTTTCAGTTCTGCAGCCACTCCGAGGTATATATGTAATCACTATTATTCCTCACAAGTCAATTCCATAAAGCTTCTTTCATGATAATTCTCTCTCTCTCTCTCTCTCTCTCTCTCTCTCTCTCTCTCTCTCTCTCTCTCTCTCTCTCTCTCTCTCTCTCTCTCTCTCTCTCTTAAATCCTCTCCTATACAGTCCTTCCATCACATTCGACCTACCTCACTTTTCTTCTTCCATCCATTTCCCTTCCCTCCCTCGCTAACACAGACAAGTTAAAATTGAAATGATACGTACTAATCGTAAAAAGTAGTAATCGTTAAAAGACAATGGAAGCTGATGAGTTATAAAAAAAAAAAAGATCTCAAAGGCACATAAACATTTTTAAATAGAGTAAATAGAGTTTATTAATGTTGCAGCCGTGAGGTTCAAAATATACATATCAACATCAAAAGGCTATTATTGGTTACAGTGTGTGGGGGATTATAATGACAAGTGGAAGCGTTTTACAGTGAAAATTGAAAGAAAAGTGTTTGTGATTGGTGGTGTGTGGCGTCTCCCAGGTAAGACTGCCTGCAGGTGAGAGCAACGACATGTGTGTGTGTGTGTGTGTGTGTGTGTGTGTGTGTGCGTGCGGAAATGTTACAGATATTCATACACAGTTCCGATCCTTCACACAGCAGTACTATGAAACACAAACACATTTTCTGTATATGTATTTCTTAATGCGTATGATTTCCTGCATGCAAATGTGGATTTCACTGGATTAATAGTAAATTTTAAATGTCACATTCATGAATAATTTCGCACTACAGTAGTTTTCTTCTTATTGTGTGTGTGTGTGTGTGTGTGTGTGTGTGTGTGTGTGTGTGTGTGTGTGTGTGTGTGTGTGTGTGTACGTTTTTCAACAATCTCTCTCTCTCTCTCTCTCTCTGAAATTAAGCTAACATTCTTAACTCTTTTTTCATATACTCTCTCTCTCTCTCTCTCTCTCTCTCTCTCTCTCTCTCTCTCTCTCTCTCTCTCTCTCTAAACCGAAGCTAACATTGCAGTGAATTCGTAATGTCTTTGATAATCTGTTTCTCTCGATGTTTTTAGGTAAGGAAACATTTGTATGATAATTTCTCTTCGAACGGAATAAACTCCCTTTGAGCGCCGCTTCCTGTTTTACTGTGCTCCAATCCCCTGCTTCTTGAGAGAGAGAGAGAGAGAGAGAGAGAGAGAGAGAGAGAGAGAGAGAGAGAGAGAGAGAGAGAGAGAGAGAGAGAGAGACGAGCCACGCGTTACTTCCTGGCATGCTTTTATTCTTTTCTTTCCACTACTATTGATGTTTTTGTTGTTACTATTACTGCCGTTGTTGCTGCTACTAGTACTGCTACTGGTGCTGCTACTACATCAACAGTAAAACTAATTACTGCTACTACTACTACTCCTACCCTTACTACTACTACCATCACTACCACCACCACCAAATCGCAACAAATCAACAGAACCAGAGAGAAAAACCAGCACATTCCAAAACCCACTACCCCTTGGACTCACAGAGGTACTCGAATCTCAAGCGGCATCAGTGAGCAGAGAACACTACTAAGCTCTCTCCTTTCCCCCACCACACACTCATAAATTTTTCCCAACCTCTGATATTATGAGAACAAATCAGGAGTGTGTTTAAGTTTATGTGTAGTCCTTCGTACCTTCGCCGCTTGCCTAGAGACAGGGATTGGCGCCAAGCACGAACGATTGTCCTCCAACCGTTTCTGTCCCTTTCACGTTCCTTTGAAAGCCCATCCTTTGCAGTTCTTTCGCAGCTCCACCGTTGTATTTTCGTACCAGAAGTAACTAAATAAGACCCCGTGAGAGCGAACAGAGTCAATATCCATAGACAGCAGGAGATACGTGACACGACCCAGTGAACGAAATTGTGTGACTTGTTTTTCATTTCATATTACACGCAGATACACTTAAGAGACGGTAAAGAGTAAAAGTTAAAGAACATAAGCGCAACAGAAAATAAGGGATGCTGGAAGAAACTGTCAGCCCTACACGTGGAAGTCCCTTTATGCAACATACGTATGTATTTCCAACTATCCATTCTTGTTCATATATTTGTCCATATATCTGATTTCAAAGTTCCCTAATGACTCGGCACTAACAACCTGATTACTGTGTCTATTCCATTCATCTACTATTCGAGAAGAAAAAAAACAAAACTGAAATGATGAAAAAATTATAATAAAGACAAAGAATATTAAGAAAGAGGAATCAGAAATTCAGAGAGAAAGGAGGAGGAGGAGGAGGAGGAGGAGGAGGAGGAGGAGGAGGAGGAGGAGGAGGAGGAGGAGGAGGAGGAGGAGGACGAGGAGGAAGGAAGAAGAGAGAAACGAGGAAGAGAAACAGTAATCAGCAGGTACTTATGAATTGCTCATACACACACACACACACACACACACACACACACACACACACACAGGCGTCATGACCCGGGGCAAGGAAGTCATCAAGCCATATTCATAATTTTCTAGGGTCATTTTCTCGACTTTATTTCGGGTCGTTTAACATAATGAGTGTCGCATCTCTCTCTCTCTCTCTCTCTCTCTCTCTCTCTCTCTCTCTCTCTCTCTCTCTCTCTCTCTCTCTCTCTCTCTCATAATAGAAACACTACACTACATACTTAAATGAAATGAAGTTACGTATGCAACTTCGCTATAACGGAAAACCACTTGTATAACGGAAAACCACTTGTTACAGAGAGCATATCGAGCTTAATGGATGGTGTTAGCATATTGTTTGCCAAAATAAAAAGGGGAGGAAGAGGTGAAAGAGAGAGAGAGAGAGAGAGAGAGAGAGAGAGAGAGAGAGAGAGAGAGAGAGAGAGAGAGAGAGAGAGAGAGAGAGAGAGAGAGAGAGAGAGAGAGAGAGAGAGAGAGAGAGAGAGAGAGAATAATGCTCAAGCACAAATGAAAGCAAAACTCAGCCACGGGAAATGTGACCTTGCACTGCAGAGTGACACGTGTCAGCTTTGCCTTCACTTGATGTCACTAGTGTTTCAGTGTTGGAGGGAGAATGAAATGAACAACAGCATACAATGAGATAATATTAGAGCGAACATGAAGCATATAAAAGAGACGAGAATTAACAACAATAAATACTACTACTATTACTGGTGCTGGTAGTTCAAATACAACAACAGTAATAATAATAATAATAATAAAAAAATAAATAAAATAAAATAATAATAATAATAATAATAATAATAATAGTAATAATAATAATATGACCTTTGTCTTCGTTTTATTTCCTAACTACTATTACTACTGCTGTCACCACTACCACTTCCACAACCACTATCACCAACACGACACGCACCCTCATCATCAACAGCAGCACCACCATCACCACAACCACCAACACCACACACACCTTGTCTTCAGGAAGGAAACAGTTCACGCAGGGAAGCCACAGAACGCTTGACTTCTGATCTCTCTAAAATTTCTGACTGGAGCAGAGCAAACCTGGTATTGCTCAATGCCTCAGAAACTCAATTCCTCCATCTATCAACTCGACACAACCTTCCAGACAACTATCCCCTCTTCTTCAATGACACTCAACTGTCCCTCTCTTCTACACTGAACATCCTCGGTCTGTCCTTTACTTATAATCTAAACTGGAAACTTCACATTTCATCTCTAGCTAAAATAGTTTTTATGAAGTTAGGCGTTCTGAGACGTCTCCGCCAATTTATCTCACTCTTCCAGTTGTTAACTCTGTACAGGGGCCTTATCCGTCAATGTATGGAGTATGCTTCATATGTCTGGGGGTTCCACTCATATTGCTCTTCTAGACAGGATGGAATCAAAAGATTTTCGTCTCATCAACTCCTCTCCTCTAATTGACACTTCAACTTCTTTCTCATCGCCGCAATGCTACATCTCTTGCTATCTTCTACCTTCTACCGCTATTTTCATGCTAACTGCTCTTCTAATCTTGCTAACTGCATGCATCCCCTCCTCCCGTGGCCTCTTCTTTCTCTCACCACTATGCTGTCCACGTCTCCTCGATAGGAGGAGGCAGTAGACACCTGCCGAAACGATAATTACTCGCAGTGAGGTCTATATCACTGTTCAGGGGGTGCTGTGAACTTATCATTAAACCCAGCTGTGACCTCACTGAACATTTCCCTTTGTGTCTCACAACACAAGGGGGCAGTCACAGCCTGCCTCTAAAGACAACTCTCTTCCTCCACACAAAACAACAAGCACCTAATAACACACACACCCTACACTCAAAAATTTTAAAATCATCATGGCGACTCCTACACCAGCCTCGAAATCCCTATCTGGGGAGGGGACCATAAATGTCTCCAGGTCAGACTGCCTTTCTGTCTTGACACCCCCCCTCAACTTTTTCTTCATTAACTTCTGCAACATTCGCGGTCTAAGATCTAATTTTCAATCTGTAGAACACCACCTCTCCTCTTCTAAACCTCATCTTATTTTCCTCACTGAAACTCAGGTGTCTGAGGCAACTGACAGCAGCCCCTTTTCTGTTCCCTCCTACTTTCTCTATCCTCATTTTCGATCCAAAGCTGGATGCTGCGTTTATGTGCGCAATGACTTAACCTGCTCTCGTGCCCACGCACTTGAATCTTCCGAGTTTTCCACCATCTGGCTACGACTACAGAATGATTCTCATACTAAATTTATCTGTGTTGTATATCTCTCACCTAACTCCTCTGACTATAAGAAATTCTTTGACTACTTAACTTCCAAAGTGGAGCACATTCTGACCATTTTCCCTTTTGCAGAGATCTCCATTCTTGGAGACTTCAATGTTCACCACCAGCTTTGGCTTTCCTCTCCCTTCACTGACCATCCTGGTGAACTAGCCTACAACTTTGCTATCCTCCATGACCTAGAGCAATTGGTGCAACACCCTACTCGTATTCCTAACCGTCTTGGAGATACGCCCAACATTCTTGACCTTTTCCTGACCTCTAATCCTTCTGCTTATGCTGTCACCCTTTCTTCTCCGTTGGGACCCTCCGATCACAATCTCATATCTTTATCTTGTCCTATCACTCCAATCCCTCCTAAGGATCCCCCTAAGCGAAGGTGCCTCTGGCGTTTTGCCTCTGCTAGTTGGGGGGACCTGAGGAGGTATTTTGCTGATTTTCCTTGGAATGACTACTGCTTCCGTGTCAGAGACCCGTCTTTGTGTGCTGAGCGCATAACAGAGGTGATAGTGTCTGGCATGGAGGCGTACATTCCTCACTCTTTTTCTCGTCCTAAACCTTCTAAACCTTGGTTCAACACAGCTTGTTCTCATGCTATACATGATAGAGAGGTGGCCCACAAAAGATACTTAAACCTTCCATCACCAGAATCTCATGCACTTTATATTTCTGCCCGGAACCATGCCAAGTCTGTTCTCCAACTAGCCAAAAACTCCTTCATTAACAGAAAATGTGAAAACCTATC
Organism: Scylla paramamosain; assembly: GCF_035594125.1. NCBI lineage: Eukaryota > Metazoa > Arthropoda > Malacostraca > Decapoda > Portunidae > Scylla > Scylla paramamosain. Next base: position 1,059,391 of record NC_087169.1, read on the forward strand.
AAGATCTAACTCCCCTCGTGATTTCTGGCATCTAGCCAAACATATCTCCAATAACTTTGCTTCTTCTTCTTTCCCTCCTCTATTTCAACCAGATGGCACAACTGCTATCACATCTATTTCTAAAGCTGAACTCTTCACTAAAACCTTTGCTAAAAACTCTACATTGGACGATTCTGTGCTTGTTCCTCCGTCTCCTCTACCCTCTGACTACTTCATGCCTCGTATTAAAATTCTTCGCAATGATGTTTTCCATGCCCTCGCTGGCCTAAACCCTCGGAAGGCTTATGGACCTGATGGGGTCCCTCCTACTACTCTCCGAAACTGTGCTTCCGTGCTTGCACCTTGCCTAGTCAAACTCTTTCAGCTCTGTCTGTCAACATCTACCTTTCCTTCTTGCTGGAAGTTTGCCTATATTCAACCTGTTCCTAAAAAGGGTGACCGTTCTAATCCCTCAAACTACCGTCCTATTGCTTTAATTTCCTGCTTATCTAAAGTTTTTGAATCTATCCTCAACAGCAAGATTCTTAAACATCTATCACTTCACAACCTTCTATCTGATCGCCATTATGGGTTTCGTCAAGGCCGCTCTACTGGTGATCTTCTGGCTTTCCTTACTGAGTCTTGGTCATCCTCTTGTAGAGATTTTGGTGAAACTTTTGCTGTTGCCTTGGACATATCAAAAGCTTTTGATAGAGTCTGGCACAAAGCTTTGACTTCCAAACTAACCTCCTATGGTTTCTATCCTTCTCTCTGTAACTTCATCTCAAGTTTCCTTCCTGACCGTTCTATTGCTGCTGTGGTAGACGGTCACTGTTCTCCTAAATCTATAAACAGTGGTGTTCCTCAGGGTTCTGTCCTGTCACACACTCTCTTCTTATTATTCATTAATGATCTTCTAAACCAAACTTCTTGTCCTATCCACTCCTACGCTGATGATACCACCCTGCACTTTTCCAAGTCTCTTCATAGACCTCCAACCCTTCAAGAGGTAAACATATCACGCAGGGAAGCCACAGAACGCTTGACTTCTGATCTTTCTAAAATTTCTGATTGGGGCAGAGCAAACTTGGTATTGTTCAATGCCTCAAAAACTCAATTCCTCCATCTATCAACTCATACTGCTCTTCTAGACAGGGTGGAATCAAAAGCTTTTCGTCTCATCAACTCCTCATCTTCAGCCTCTCTCTCACCGCTGCAATGTTGCATATCTAGCTGTCTTTTACCGCTATTTTCATGCTAACTGCTCTTCTGATCTTGCTAACTTCATGCCTCCCTTCCTTCCGCGGCCTCGCTGCACAAGACTTTCTTCTTTCTCTCACCCCTATTCTTTCCACCTCTCTAACGTAAGAGTTAACCAGTATTCTCAATCATTCATCCCTTTCTCTGGTAAACTCTGGAACTTCCTGCCTGCTTCTGTATTTCCACCTTCCTATGACTTCAATTCCTTGAAGAGGGAGGTTTCAAGACACTTATTCATCTATTTTTGACCACTTCTTTGACCCTTTTATGGGACTGGCACTTCAGTGGGCATTTTTTTTTATTAGATTTTTGTTGCCCTTGGCCAATGTCCTTCCTATATAAAAGTAAAAAAAAAAGTGTTAGCCAGTATTCTCAATCATTCATCCATTTCTCTGGTGAACTCTGGAATTCCCTGCCTACTTCAGTATTTCCACCTTCCTATGACTTGAAATCCTTGAAGAAGAAAGTTTCAAGACACTTATCCTTCAATTTTTTTACTACCGCTTTGGAACCTATTCGGGTACCGGCATCTCAGTGAGCCTTTTTTTTATTTTTTTATTTATTTATTTATTTTTTTTTTTTTTTGTTGCCCTTGGCCGATGTCCCTCCTACATAATAATAAAAAAAAATCTCCATAACCTCCACCACCACCACCACCACCACTACCCCTCACTACACCAATACTGTCGTTCCTTCACCTTCTCTCGGATTTCTTGCTGAAGTGGATATGAACTTTTTAGCTATGAAATAAACCACCCTTGCTATTTCTTTCATTTCTTTCCTTCGTCTCTCCTTTTCCTCCGTCTTTCCCTCTCGTTTCGTACCCTTCTTTCCTTTGCCTCTTCTCTTTTCGCTTTGCTTACCTTTCTCTGCACTTCCTTCTGTTATCTTTTGTAATCTTGTCTTCCCTTTTCCTTTTCTTTACTTCCCATCTTTTTCTTTTCACTTTCCTTTTCTTAGTTCAGAGGCAAGGGTGCCTTTATATCTCCTTTATATCTCCTCATTGTGCCTTTATATCTCCTCATTGGACAGGTGTGGGGCGCAGGTGTGTGAGGAAGGTGTATGAGGAAGGTGTCGGAGGTGGGGTGGGGGGACAGATGTGGAAAGTAAAAAGGTCTAGGGTGTGGATAGGTTTGGAAGAGTAAGTGTGGAAAAGCAGGTGTGGTGAAGGTCTGAGAGCATGTGTGGAGAACAGAGTGTTGGAGGGTAACACAGTGTGGAAGGAAACAGGTCTAGAAGGAAGGGAAGCTGATGTGGAGAGGAAAATAAGGGAGAAAAGGTTTGGAGGAGGCAGATGTGGAGGGAAAAGGTATGACAGAACAAGTTTGGAGACGAATGAGTAGAACGGAAAGCAGATGTAGGAGGAACAAGGTAAGATAGATTAGCAGGCTTGGAGATGGACAGATGTGAGGAGACATGTAGTAAACAAAATAGGCTGGAATTTAGCAGATGTGGAGTAGCAGGTGTTTAGTTTAAAAAACGAGTGTTAATAGGTAATGGGAAGGAATGAGGGGAAAAGGTGAGGTGTGAAGAACAGGTGTGTGTGTGTGTGTGTGTGTGTCTGTGTGGATGAAAAGGTGTCAGAAAAAAGCAACATACATTTTTGTGAAATGTAATTTGCAAATGTGTATAATGTAAAACAGATCTCTCTCTCTCTCTCTCTCTCTCTCTCTCTCTCCCTCTCTCTCTCTCTCTCTTCTCTCTCTCTCTCTCTCTCTCTCTCTCTCTCTCTCTCTCTCTCTCTCTCTCTCTCTCTCCTCTCTCTCTCCTCTCTCTCTCTCTCTCTCTCTCTCTCTCTCCTACACAAACCACACACACAATTTCAATACAAAATTTCAGTACACAACAGGTACATATTACATTGTACACTTTCAAATGCGGGACAACGAGCTTAACAAATTAATGTGTTAAAAATGTAATTACACTTATTGAAAGGACGAGTATAAATAATTTAATTTATTAAAGCCACGAGATTATTATTTTTTTTCATATTTTTTATCTTGTCTCTTTGCATCAGAGAGAGAGAGAGAGAGAGAGAGAGAGAGAGAGAGAGAGAGAGAGAGAGAGAGAGAGAGAGAGAGAGAGAGAGAGAGAGAGATAGAGAGAGACGAAACTAAAATCATAAAAAAATAAGTAAATAAAAAGACTAGAAGACAAAAAAATCAAATAAATTCAAAATATAAAGGAAAAAAAAAAACACAGAAGAACACAAACAAGTACCAGTAACAAAAATCCTTAACGAGGCTACCTTTTGAAATACCGCTGCAGGTGAAACTCGTGCAGGGAAGCAAGAGAACGTAAAGGATTACAAAGGATTAGCTTGCTTTTACAGTCTACACCAAACTCTCGCTTCTGTAAACTACCTTTCTGGGATGAGGGAAGCGAGTGTGGTGTGACAGAGAGAGTGAGCGAGTGAAGGATGTGAGCGAGTGAGTGATGGAGAGAGTGAATGATTGAGGGAGTGAGCGAGTGAGTGAAGGAATGAGTGAGTGAGTGAGAGGAGTGAGTGAGTGAGCGAGTGAGTGAGTGAGTGAATGATTGGAGGGAGTGAGCGAGTGAGTGAAGGAATGAGTGAGTGAGTGAGAGGAGTGAGTGAGTGAGCGAGTGAGTGAGTGCGTGAAGGAGTGAGCGAGTGAGTGAAGGAGTGAGTGAGTGAAGGAGTGAGCGAATGAGTGAAGGAGTGAGTGAATGAGTGAGTGAAGGAGAGAGTGAGTGAGTGAAGGAAAGAATGAGTGAGTGAGTGAGTGAAGGAAAGAATGAGGTAAGTGAGTGAGTGAAGGAAAGAGTGAGTGAGTGAAGGAGTGAGTGAGTGAAGGAGTGAGTGAGTGAGTGAGTGAGTGAGTGAGTGAGTGAGTGAGTGAGTGAAGGAGTGAGTGAGTGAAGGAGTGAGTGAATGAGTGAGTGAGTGAAGGAGTGAGTGAGTGAAGGAGTTGAGTGAGTGAAGGAGTGAGTGAGTGAGTGAGTGAAGGAGTGAGTGAGTGAAGGAGTGAGTGAGTGAAGGAGTGAGTGAGTGAAGGAGTGAGTGAGTGAGTGAAGGAGTGAGTGAGTGAAGGAGTGAGTGAGTGAAGGAGTGAGTGAGTGAGTGAGTGAAGGAGTGAGTGAGTGAAGGAGTGAGTGAGTGAAGGAGTGAGTGAGTGAAGGAGTGAGTGAAGGAGTGAGTGAGTGAAGGAGTGAGTGAGTGAAGGAGTGAAGGAGTGAGTGAGTGAAGGAGTGAGTGAGTGAAGGAGTGAGTGAGTGAAGGAGTGAGTGAAGGAGTGAGTGAGTGAAGGAGTGAGTGAGTGAAGGAGTGAGTGAGTGAAGGAGTGAGTGAGTGAAGGAGTGAAGGAGTGAAGGAGTGAGTGAGTGAAGGAGTGAGTGAGTGAAGGAGTGAGTGAGTGAAGGAGTGAAGGAGTGAGTGAAGGAGTGAGTGAGTGAAGGAGTGAGTGAGTGAAGGAGTGAGTGAGTGAGTGAGTGAAGGAGTGAGTGAGTGAGTGAGTGAAGGAGTGAGTGAGTGAAGGAGTGAGTGAGTGAAGGAGTGAAGGAGTGAGTGAGTGAAGGAGTGAGTGAGTGAAGGAGTGAGTGAGTGAAAGAGTGAGTGAGTGAAGGAGTGAGTGAGTGAAGGAGTGAAGGAGTGAGTGAGTGAAGGAGTGAGTGAGTGAAGGAGTGAGTGAGTGAAGGAGTGAGTGAGTGAGTGAGTGAAGGAGTGAGTGAGTGAAGGAGTGAGTGAGTGAAGGAGTGAGTGAGTGAAGGAGTGAGTAGGTGAAGGAGTGAGTGAGTGAAGGAGTGAGTGAGTGAAGGAGTGAGTGAGTGAAGGAGTGAGTGAGTGAGTGAAGGAAGGAGTGAGTGAGTGAGTGAGTGAAGGAGTGAGTGAGTGAGGAGTGAGTGAAGGAGTGAGTGAGTGAAGGAGTGAGTGAGTGAGTGAGTGAAGGAGTGAGTGAGTGAAGGAGTGAGTGAGTGAAGGAGTGAGTGAGTGAAGGAGTGAGTGACGTATGTATTTATAAAATTTTGGTTTGTGGGTGCAGCGACACGTGGACGGAAGAGGAGGAGGAGGAGGAGGAGGAGGAGGAGGAGGAGGAGGAGGAGGAGGAGGTGGAGGAAAATAAAATAAATAGGAGAATCAATAAAAATTCCTGATGTATTTCTATTTCCTCCTTCTTCTTCTCCTCCTCCTCCTCCTCCTCTTCCTGTTGTTTTTTTTTCTTCATGTTGATCATCTTCCCCTCCTTCTGCTTTCTCCTCTTCCTTCTCCTTCTGTGGTATCCCGTCTAAATACGTGCTATCCTGTCCCTCCCACTAATAGTTAGCATAGAACAAGGTCCATCTAGACGGACCTTGGCACAGAATAATTACCCACAAAGCTTAGAAAGGACCTTGGTTGTTTTTGCATTTCCTTTGTATTCCTTTGTGTACCTTTGTATTCCTCCTCCTCCTGTTGTTATTACTCTTATTCATCTTCTTATCCCCTTCTCATGTCGTTGTTGTTGTTGTTGTTGTTGTTGTTGCTGTTATCATCATCATCATCATCATCCACTATTCCCTTTCTTACTCTTCCACCTCTTCCTCTTCCTATCATTGTTGTTCTTATCATTTTTCTTCATCTCCTCCTCCATCTCCTCCTCCTCCTCCTCCCGTGTCGCAGATCCATGTTCCCTCGACTCCTGGCCAATTAGACAGGTGTCAGTTAATTAAGCCCAGGACAAACAATTACCATACGTGAAGGCCAGGGAAAAGTGTGCCATGAGGAGGAGGAGGAGGAGGAGGAGGAGGAGGAGGAGGAGGAGGAGGAGGAAGAGGAGGAGGAGGAGGAGGAGGAGGAGGAGGAGGAGGAGAGCAAGAAGAAGAAAAAGAAGATGGAATCGTATAAAAAAAAAGAAAAGAATACCCTTTGACGCTTCCTAGATCCAACAAGAATTAAATAAAGTACTTTTCTATCCAGTTTCATACAGGGACTGCCATGTGTAGGGCTGATGGTTTCTTGCAGCTTTTCCTATTTTTTCATGTTTTTATATTCTTATGATTTATACAATGATTGGTAACTTCAGATAGAACCGTTATCTTTGAACTTGCAATAGGCTCTGACATTCTATAAACCCAAAAAGAGTCAATTCAAGAAGCCAAAAAATTCTGCGCGATCTGGCACGCGCTCGAGGAAGACGAACATGCACATTGCTCTGACAGACGGAGCTGCAACACATTTCTTGGAGCCGTCGCAGCTAAAAAAAGAAAGAGGAAGGATGGAATAAAAGAACCTTTCCTCTGGCAGCAATGTTCCAGCACAGCAAAGTCCTTCACCCCAGCACGGTCGCGCCACCACGTCTCTCATATTCTGGACCATTCTGAAATACTACTATGCCGCATCTCCTCCATCTCCTCCTCCTCCTTCTCCCGTGTCGCAGATCCATGTTCCCCTCGACTCCTGCACTGCATTCAAAAGCCTATAGTTGAAGTAACTCTGGTTTTTAAGGTGTTTTGATGGCTCTAGTGGCAGGAAGACAAGATTTCATCATTACTGACAGGAGAAACACTTTGAGAGGTCAATCATCTCCTTGGAAAATAGTGGTGGTGAGAGAACAATGTGTTTCAGAATACGCGCCCCTGCCCTCACGCTTCCCGGAGGGACACTGGGGGCATTTAGAAGAGCAGTCTCAGGACGCCTCGGGAGCTTCACTATCTGACTGTCTGTACCGTTTGAAAAAGTCACCTAGGAAGATTTTTATTCGTTTACCTTGAGAGAGAGAGAGAGAGAGAGAGAGAGAGAGAGAGAGAGAGAGAGAGAGAATGCTATCAAATATATTTTATAGATTTGCAATGATTATTACCTACCATTTTTAACTGCTATTTTTTTTTTTTAGAGAAAGTCGTGATTCAGTCATTTTTTTTTATAAAGATATGTTTCCCTGTCACTTTTTTTTTTTTGTCTATTTTCTTTTACGTATTTTTACGTGTTCATCCATTCCTTCCTTTGTTTTCTGTATTGTTATGTACACCATCTAAACTAATCAAAAATAATATAATTATCTAATTTCCTTTTCCCTTTCTTAATTAATTCCTTCTCTTTCTTCTCTTTTGTAACTTTAAATTATCAATCCATAAATTCACAAGATTCTCTTACTCGCTTCCTTCGTGTCTTCGTTCACTCCTTGTTTCTCTTCCCTTCACTAGACACAGGAATTCAGAATGACATCAATTTTATTCCATCCTTCATTTCTTCTTCTATTCCCTCTGTTAATACCTTAACACTCTCTAGTTTGTTTTATGGAAACGTAAGTTGAAAACGACATTATTTTCGTCCTTCTACATTCCTTTCTTGCATGTACCTTACTTTTATTTCACTTCTATTGAAAACGATCTTTTCTGGGTATAAATATAGAACCTTGCAAACTGAACATGCAATACAATTAAGAGAGCCTGTAAGGGAATTCATCCAGGAAAAAAACTTTAAAGAGACACGTATTCTTTTCCTTTCTTTTTTTATGTCCAACCAGGAGAATCACAATATGGAGTATCTATGTGTCTCAGATTCCACAATGCTTTTAGCCTACACGTCTATGATGCATCTTAAATCCTCGGAGAAAAGTATATTGTGTTCTATTGATTAAGTCTGCCTGCTTGAAGGGAGTGAGTGAGTGAGTGGGTGGTGAGTGAGTTAGTTGGTGGGTGAGTGGGTGAGTGGATAAGTGAGTGAGTGAGTGAGTGAGTGAGTGAGTGGGTGGGTGGGTGGGTGGGTGGGTGGTGAGTGAGTTGGTGGGTGAGTGGATGAGTGAGTGAGTGAGTGAGTGAGTGAGTGAGTGAGTGAGTGAGTGGGTGGGTGGGTGGGTGGGTGGGTGGGTGGGTGGGTGGAGTGATGTGAGTGAGTGAGTGAGTGAGTGAGTGAAGTGAGTGAGTGGGGTGGGTGGATGAGTGAGTGAGTGGGTGGGTGAGTGCAGTTCTAGAATGTTTCTCAATAAGTTTGGTCGTTGTTCAGCAAAATAATCAAATACTAAAGAAAACTGCACTTTTTTTTTTGACGTTAGTTTTTGGAAATGTATTCATTTAGAGTAAAAAAAAAAAAAATTGAATCACAGTTATGCAATATATTTTCTTGAAACTCAATCTACTTCTGTATCTCACCAAAACCAACATTTCCCTGCAACTTCATGAGAAACCACCAGTTAATTCTTTACCACATCCCTCCAAAAAAATTCTTAATCGATTGTTTTTTTTTTTTCCCATATTGTTGATAAGTATTTGTCGACGTGTCACCATCAACGTTATCCTTCTTATCATTATCATTATTCCACCTGATGCCCTTAAAAGTTCCCATTACTTACTTCGAAGACTTGAGTCTCTCCCTTACACTTCCATTAGTCTTTCATCACCTCCCCCCATGTTCGTCCTCCTCCTGTTCTCATGCACACACCGCCTCCAGTATATTTCAGCGAAATGATCGTCTTTCCCAGTACATAGCTGGACTGCTTGAGACTCTTCCATTTCCTCTAGTAGCAAGTGATATTTTCCCTCATGTTCGTCCTTCTGTCCTCACGCACACACCGCCTGCACTACTTCTCACCAAAGTAGTCGTGTAAAAAAAAAAAAAATGCGAATGTTGGGAAACTTTCGCATCTGTAGAGTACTCCCATTTGCCAATGAAGGCTCGAAACAGTTGACATATTAGAAAAAGGCAAACAACGTGTAGTCGCGATGTCTTTTACAGATGTCGCTATATGAGAAAAAAAAAAAACTTGCGTCGCTGTCACAATGTTCAGGCTTAAATGTCGATTAAGTTTCCAAATAATAAGAGCTGTGCTTCGCTTTAAGAAATCTCTCGTGCTATCGCCTTCGTCTACATTTCTATGGAACAATAAAGAACCCAAGTACTCTATCTTTACTCTTTCGTCTACTGAGAAAACATGAAAAAAAAAAAAGCTTTCTCGTGAGTGATAAGCAGATGGATCGTTTATTAAGTTCCTAATTATACAAGCAGCGTATCTCTGTTATCTTCTCTCCGCTAAGAAACCTAAGAAATAATAAAAAAACCCAAAACTGTATCTCCCTTTAGTTCTCCCTCTCTCAAGATAACACCCAAGAAATCCAGTCTTCTCTAAGTGATAAGCAGATGCGTTACTTTCATAATGCCTACACTTCTAATGTAAGGGACTCTGATGAACTATATCACCTTTTAGTCTCCCCTTCTTAGGAAACACTTAAGAAATTCATGCTTCCTTGCGAGTGACAAGTAGATGCATCGCCTCATACGTTACATATTACTAATACGAGGGAGTCTGTCTCATCTCTCCTTACACCCTTCCCTTCACTAATAAAGTAAACAATGAGCACCTTAACTATTACATGTCCCTTTACTAGCCCTCCATCCTTTAGAAACACAAGAATCCCAAGCTTCCTCGCAGCTCATGACCATTTCTGATACAATGGAGTCTACATGAACCATATGTGTGTGTACTCTACCATTCCCGAAGAAACACGTCAGCAAATCCCATGACAGCTGTGTGGGGATCAAGGCGCGTCTCAAAACAGTCGTCTTGTAGAATTTCCTGGACATGAATAAGACAAGACTTCTGCATGAGGCGGTCACGTGACAAGGTGGCGGGCGTTTAAAGGAATACAAAGGAATACAAAGGAATACAAAGGAAAGCCAAACAGCAACAAACCTTTTGGTCCTTGCAAGGCTGTTTGGTAACTACTTCTAACTAGCTACAGTGAAGAGAGACAGGACAGCATAGCAGAAATAATAAAGCCATACCAATATCAAGTATTACATATTTTGGAATAGCAACAATTTTTTTTTTTTTTTTTTCTGCAAAGCATGACGGAATTTTTCCATTTTTTGAGTGGACAAAAAAGCGAATAAAAAAATCTTCATTTACATACAAACTTAAAAAAAAAAAATGGAAATGAGGAGGAGGAGGAGGAGGAGGAGGAGGAGGAGGAGGAGGAGGAGGAGGAGGTTTGTTCCCAAGAGGCTGTTTGTGGTGGTCTGCCGTATCTTTTATAAAGAGACACAAGACAGCTAAGGCAGAGAAGGAGGAGGAGGAGGAGAAGAAGGTTTGTTCCCAAGAGGCTGTTTGTGGTCTTCTGCCGTATCTTTTATAGACACAAGACAGCTAAGGCAGAGGAGGAGGAGGAGGAGGAGGAGGAGGAGGAGGAGGAGGAGGAGGAGAACGACGACGATAATAATATAAGAGAGACAAAGAAGAGGAAGAAGAAGAGAAGATGAAGGAGACGAACAGGAGACAGCGAACAGTAGGAGGACGATGAAAAGAACAATAAAAAAATTATATATATTATATATATATATATATATATATATATATATATATATATATATATATATATATATATATATATATATATATATATATATATATATATATATATATATATATATATACGAGGTGTGTCATTAAAGTTCCTAAAAGATGAATTTCAAACCCAAGCCACAAACCACCATATTTCCCCTTCAAAGTAATCCTTCTGGAGTATACAACTGCGCTCCCAACCCTCTACAGTCACTAATCTTTTTCTTACGTGCTTTTAAAATCATGTCCTCTGTTGCAGGTCGTTTAACAATGAGCGCTGAACAGCGAACAAACTTGAAGTTTTTGGTGCAGTTGGGGAAAACGCCGTCAGAAGCACTGGGTATGCTGCAAAAAGTGTACGGGGATGAGACAATGTCACGCTCACGTGTTTTTGAGTGGTGCAAGAGGTTCAAAGAGGGCCGGGAGGACGTGGAAGATGACCCCAGGAGTGGAAGACCCTCAACGAGCAGGAATGAGGCCAATGTTGAGCGTGTCAAGCAGATGGTGCGTGACGATCGTCGGTTGACTGTTCGAAAGATCGCAGATGAGCTTGGCATGAACCACAACAGCGTGTGGAAGATTATCACTGAAGATCTGGGCATGCGGAAAGTCTGTGCGAAGATGGTGCCGAGACTCCTGAACGATGACCAGAAGGGACGACGCATGCAGGTGTGTCAGGACATCCTCGAGCGTCTGGAAACTGAACCAGACTTGCTCAGGAGAGTCATCACCGGCGATGAGTCCTGGGTATTTGAGTACGACCCGGAGACCAAACGCCAGAGCCTTCAATGGAAGAGTCCGGCGTCGCCACGGCCGAAGAAAGCAAGGCAGTCCAGGTCCAGCTTCAAGGTCATGTTGATCGCTTTCTTCGATGTGAGGGGCATCGTCCACTGCGAGTTCTTGCCACAGGGCCAGACAGTCAACCAACATGTGTACAAAGAAGTACTGCGGCGTCTGCTTCGTGCAGTGCGCGAGAAGAGGCGGGAGTTGTGGCAGGGCAACTCGTGGCTGCTTCACCACGACAATGCGCCTGCTCACAATGCCCTGAGCATCAGAGAGTTCTTGGCCAAGAAGAACATCGCCGTGCTGGAGCAACCGCCCTACTCACCTGACCTCGCTCCGTGCGACTTCTTCCTCTTCCCCAAGCTCAAGGAGGTCATGAAGGGGACCCGTTTTGATGATGCGGACGACATCAAAAAGGCCGTGACGACGGAGCTGAGGAGCATCCCGCAAGAATCCTTCCAGCAGTGCATGCAAGCCTGGCAGAGAAGGATGGACAAGTGCATGCGGTGCCAGGGGGATTACTTCGAAGGAGATAACCTATAGTTTGTAGCCTGGATGTGAAATAAAACTTGTGTGGCACCAGTCCTGGAACTTTAATGACACACCTCGTATATATATATATATATATATATATATATATATATATATATATATATATATATATAAGCAGAAACAAAAAAGAAAGAAATCGTGCAAAAATAAAACTAAGAAGTCAAAGAGCAAAAATAGGAAGAAGAGCAAAGTATGAGAAGATTATATGAGATACCAAAACAAGTGAAACACGAGACGATACGTATGTTAAACTCACACGAACAAATAAATAAATAGATCAATAAAAAAATATAAAATCACTAACAAGAAGGGGTAAAAACTGAGATGATATATTCTACTCAGATGATATATTCTACTCTAATTGTTAACAGGAGTGAAACCGTAGAAACGCGGAAAGGGGAGCAAAGAAAGAAAATTGAAACGCGCGCGCGCACGCACGCATGCGCGCGCGCACACACACACGCACACACACACACACACACACACACACACACACACACACACACACACACCAATCACTACAAGGAAGTAATAAAGCCATACCAATATCAAGTATTACATATTTTGGAATAGCAACAATTTATTTTTTTTTTTTTCTGCAAAGCATGACGGAATTTTTCCATTTTTTGAGTGGACAAAAAAGCGAATAAAAAAATCTTCATTTACATACAAACTTGAAAAAAAAAAAGGTGACGAATGGTAAAGTAATAAAATTAAAGGAAGAGGAGGAGGAGGAGGAGGAGAAAGATGAAAAAATAGAGAAAACTACAAATTACAAATATCACTTGATGCAAAAGAACGCTGAGAGAGAGAGAGAGAGAGAGAGAGAGAGAGAGAGAGAGAGAGAGAGAGAGAGAGAGAGAGAGAGAGAGAGAGAGAGAGAGAGAGAGTCCCCTTTCTTTTAACGGATATTACTAGTTCTTCATTCAATATCTCCCTCGTTCGATTACAGTTTCAACATTTATTCCCTCTACTTCCTTGCACATTCTCTCTCTCTCTCTCTCTCTCTCTCTCTCTCTCTCTCTCTCTCTCTCTCTCTCTCTCTCTCTCTCTCTCTCTCTCTCTCTCTCTCTGCCTCAAGCAAGAACCACGAGGACTCTCGGTGACATCTGGGGAATCCTTTTTAAATGTTTGGGTACGACTTTTTTTTTCAGTATTTCGTGTGTTCATCTTTTTATATTTGTCACGTGTATATATGTATTTAATTAGTCACCCCTTTCTTATAGGCCTACGCGCCACTTTCTAATAGACAATACCCTCCTGGCCAGACACGTGAGACATCTATAATATTAATAATATCTTATTTGATGCAGTCCTATTTTAAGCTAGACGTATATCTCAAATTAATCCTTATTATTTTACCTTGTATATATTGTGAAAATGTATCTATATATTGTTAAGTTAGTAGTTTAAGTTAGCTAGCTAGGTTATGAGTCATTAAGGCAAGAGCAGCTGAGACTATCCCCACTCCCACGGAAGAGTCAACTATTTTACATTACTTGTTGCTATTCCCATACCTAGTTATATGTCACTTCACTTCTTGTGACCTTAAAACGATTGTAACATCATCCTTGGTTCTATAGTATTTATATATATGTAATAATATTCTCCCCTTGTACTGCATTGAGTTCTCGACTACTCTGGCCGGGATTAAACTGGGTCACGTGGGGTGGCCGCCGACCAGGGAAAGGGCGCGGCTGGGCGCTTGCTCTCTCTCTCTCACTCGCTGCGGCCTGGGCAGGACGTTCCTCTCTCATCCTCCCTGTGCTTGCCGAGAGAGCCGCTTTGGTAACCACGTGGTTAATAGTGATAGTCAGGAAGGTGGGTTCGTGTTCTTGACGAATTCCTCCTCTTAGGACATCCTTCAATTGTGTTAATTGTGTTGTGTTATCTGTGTGTCTTTTACCCTGAATAGACGGTGTTGCTTAAGCTATCGTCGTTGTTTTTTCTCATCAATCATCCATTCCCAACTACACATTTTTTCTTGTCACTGTGTGGAAGATCGTGGTGATCCTTGTTCGTCTCTTCCCCTTATTTACCACGGAGATCAGCTATAGAACGGTGGAGAAGGAGGGTGTCAGGGTAGGTCAGCTCCCGACACAGCAAGTGGTAAGTCTCGTCGACTTAGAGGAGGAGAAGGGGCGCAACAAATGGGGGCCTGACCGGGATGTGATTTTCTTGATGGATGAATAATATAAATCAGTGCTTCGGTTATCCACTTTTGATTTTGTGAGTTGCTGTACTGTATCATCCCACGTGTTTTGGGGGGTAGTCTACTTGGTGCAGTGCTCCTTTATCTGTGTTCTCCAGTGTTTTTCAGTAACTGTATTCTAGTATTGTTGGCATTTTACTTTTTAGCTGTATCATTCTGCTTCTCTCATCTGGTGGCTGTGCAGCTTAAGTTTTATCCCTTTAGGGACCAAATCACTTCATATTGATACCATTTCGTGATTTCTACTTGTGTTCCTTTCTTTGTGGCTGTTCCATTAGCTAGCTAGTTAGTTGTTCTAGAATTCTATTCTTTATTAGCAAACATGTTGGATCTGGAGGAGTTTATAGAGAATCCCTCAGTTGGAGCTCTTGTGCCCCTTCCAAAGAGTCAGTGGGCCCGCTTGGCTACCCACTTCCAGCTGGAAGTCAGGGCTTCGTTCAACAAGGCTCATCTTCAAAATATCGTCCTCGAGCATCTAGTCGATGAAAACATATTTAGCCAAGAGGAGGTAGAAGAAGCCTTCCCTGCATTCATTGGGGATACTGAGGGGGCCCAGCTCAGCATCGAGAGGGATCGGATCCGTCTGGAACTCCTGAGAGAGCAAAATAGGGCTCGGGAGATGTCCCAGGATGATAAAGCTGAGAAGTACGTCCCTCCCTTCTGTGAGAAAGACCCAGAGGATTTTTTTTCGCAATTCGAGAAGAATGCCTCCATACATCAGTGGCCTCTCCATCGCTGGGCCCCACTCCTCAGCAATGTCTTCACCGGGGCAGCTAGACAGGCGTACACTGCATTGACAACCGAAGAATCCCGTGACTACTCTACAATCAAGTCCACTGTCTTGAGGGCCTATGAGCGTGTCCCCTTGCACTACAGGAAAATCTTCAGATCCACTCTCAAACAACCCAACCAGACTTGCGTAGAATTCTTCAGGGAGAAAATGGCCCAAGCAAAACGCTGGGTAGACAGTGAGGGGGTTGGGGGAAGTTATAAGAAACTTTTAGAGCTATTTGTGTATGAAGAAGTGAAATCCAGCATGCCTCCTCAATTACAATCTTATCTGGAGGGGCTGGGAAAGCATGACCTGGAGTCTGCTGGACCAGCTTCTGACCACTATCTCATATTAAACCCAAATGTTCATTTCAGCCGCAAGGTGCCCCTCAGTCAGTCAGCCCTCCAGCCTAACTCCACTGTCATGGGATCCAGGGAATCGGCCTCCACGTCTCATCTGTCCGGACAACCCAGGTTCACCCCATCTGCTTCAGGTGAGTCTGCTAACCGAGATGTGCGTACGGCTGGTTCCACTTCTAACAAACTCCCTACCAATCAACTTGGCTGCACCTACTGCAAGAAGCCCAATCATACTCTTGCCACATGTTTTCTTGTGAGCCGCTGCGCCTATTGCAAGCAGACGGGTCACCTTAAAGATAAATGCCCCAAAAGAGGAAAGTATAATGCCAGCCCCGCTCTCTTGGTTAGCAAGACTAATAATCCTTTGGTGGAGCCGGTGTCCCCATCGGGTGATATTCCTGCTTTGGGCAAGGTCCATAATTTTCAGAATATTTGTAATAATGTCCCCTCTGATGTTCATGAGTATTATAAACCATACTGTTTTAGTGGTTCAGTGTCTCTGCATGGTGATTCCCAACCTTCCATACCTATTACTCTACTCAGGGATTCGGGTGCTCTCCATAATTTTGTTTTGCGGAAGGTAGTCCCTCCTCTCTCACAGTGCCAGGTAGGAGGTTCCTTACGGGTCAAAGGGCTCTTCTCTCAGGGTGAGGTACCCCTGTGTCGGATTTACCTGCAGTCACCTGTGGTGTCTGGTTACATCACTGCCGGTATAGTGGACGAGATCCCAGTGGATGGAGTATCTCTGGTGTTAGGGAATGTGACGGTGGAAAATATGCCAGGCCAAACAGCTCCCTCGACCAACCATGGGAACCCACCTGACCCTATGCCACCCAAGGTATCGCCTGTGTGCGTGGTCACGCGTAGTGCCAGCCGCCGCATGGCTTCCAACGCTCCTTCAGAGCCACACCCTTCCAAGACGACCATAGGTAATACTGTAGGCCATGACACCCTCAGTCCGGAATTTTCCCTGCAGGATTTTTTTCAACAGGCTGGTAAGGAGCCAGATCCCCCTGAGTCCTCTCTAAACTCAGATCCTGTGGTGCATTGTATTGAAGGCACCCCTGTAACCCGCTCCACTCTAATTGCGGAACAGGCCAGGGATCCCCAACTGAAGGTGTGCTTTGATCACGTTGTTGACCCCTCAGAGAGAGATCATCTTCCCCGTTGTTTTTATCTGGAGGGAGGAGTTTTGATGAGGAAGTTCCGCCCAGCAGATGTCCCTGCAGATCACGACTGGCGGGTGATCCACCAGGTTGTTATTCCTAGCTCCTTGCAGGGAGATATATTAAAATTAGCACATGATGGGGTAGGTGGTCATCTGGGAGTCAGGAAGACCCACCATAAGATATCCATGCACTTCTATTGGCCCTATCAGAAAAAATCTGTGGCCGAATATTGTAAATCGTGTAGGATTTGCCAGGTGTCGGGCAAGCCCTGCCCAACCATTAACCCCGCTCCCTTGCATCCTATTCCAGCAGTGGGAGATCCATTTACCCATATAATCATCGACTGCGTAGGACCACTCCCTAAGTCAGCCAGAGGGAATGCTTTCCTATTAACAATTATGGACAGAGCTACCCGTTACCCTGAAGCAATTCCCCTTCGCCGCATCACGGCTAAACTTGTAATCCAAGCCCTGAGCAGGTTTTTCACCCAGGTCGGTCTGCCCCTTTCTGTGCAGTCCGATCAGGGAACCAACTTTACTTCTGGATTATTCAAGCAGGTGATGGCGACCCTGGGAGTCCGGCAGTACAGATCAACGGCCTACCACCCTGAATCCCAGGGAGCAGTGGAGAGATTCCACCAAACTCTAAAAACTATGTGCCGTTCCTTTGTTTTAGAGACAGGGAAGGATTGGGATGAAGGAATCCACCTCCTCCTTTTTGCCATCAGGGATAGTGTTCAGGAGTCCCTAGGATTCACTCCCTTCCAACTCGTGTATGGGCACGAGGTCAGAGGTCCCCTAAAGGCCCTCAAGGAATGCTTCCTTGACGAGTCAGCGGCCGTGCCATTGGCTGCTTACGTCAAGCGTTTCAGGGAGCGAATGTGCATTGCCCAACGAGTTGCCTCAGAAAATTTGCAAGGGGCACAAGTGAAAATGAAGGCTCATTATGACCAGACCCACAAGGTGCAAAGCCGTGAATTCCACCCTGGTGACCAAGTGCTAGTGTTCCTACCCCTCCATCTAAGTCCCTTCCAATCAAGGTTTTGTGGACCATATAAGGTCATTAAAAAAATAAATGAGGTGAATTATGTGATCAGTACACCAGAACGTCGGAAGAAAACCCGACTGGTACATATAAATTTAATTAAACCATTTCATACCAGCAGTGATACTGAAAATAATGCGCCTCGGGAAAGCCAGTGTCTTTTAGTGTCGAGTGGCCATGAGGAAAGCGTTGATGCGGTAGTAGACCCAGTGTTGCGTAACTCTGAGGTGTTGCAAAACCCCGGAGAGAAACTGGCTCACCTTCCGTCGGAACAAGCTGCTGAAGTGCTACGTCTGCTGCAGGAACATCCGACGCTCTTCCACGACAACCCCAGCCTCTGCCCTCTGCTATGTCACGACGTCGACGTGAAAGGCGCTCCTCCTATCCGTCAGCCACCCTATAGGCTGAACGCCGAGAAGCGGGAGGTCCTTCGCCAGGAAGTCCAACGGCTGCTGGAGCAAGGCCTCATCGAGCCGAGCCTGAGCCCCTGGGCGTCCCCAGTAGTGATGGTGCCCAAATCCAACGGGAAGGTGCGGATGTGTGTGGACTACCGCAAAGTCAATGCGGTAACAGTCCCAGACTCTTTCCCTCTGCCTAGGATGGACGACATCATCGACGACCTGGGGCGGGCGAGGTACGTCTCCAAGTTCGACCTCCTCCAGGGCTACTACCAACTTGGCCTGACGGAGAGGGCTTCCCAAATCTCGGCCTTCATCACTCCAGAAGGGCTCTACCACTTCAAGGTTCTCCCCTTTGGCATGCGGAACGCCCCTAGTTCCTTCCAACGCCTTATGAACCATGTAGTGATGGGCCTCAGTGGTGTAAGGTGCTACCTGGACGACCTGGTGGTGTTTAGCGATGACTGGGGACAACACCTGCAACGCCTTCGTGACCTCTTCCAGCGCCTCACCGCAGCCAACCTCACCATCAACCTAACAAAGAGTGAGTTTGGACATGCACAAGTCACATTCCTTGGGCATGTTGTGGGTCAAGGCCGAGTCCTACCAGTGAACGCCAAGATAGAAGCCATCACCCAGTATCCTGTGCCTGACAACAAAAAAGCCCTGATGAGGTTCCTTGGCATGGCCACCTACTACAGACGCTTCTGCCCAAACTTCTCCACTGTGGCAACCCCTCTGACAGATATGCTCAGCTCGAAGAGGGTGTTTGCCTGGACTCCAGACGGTCAGCATGCCTTTGCCACTCTAAAGGCCCTCTTAACTGACACTCCTGTTCTGAGAGCTCCCGACTTGCAGAAGCCGTTTGTCCTACAGGTGGACGCCAGTGACCTGGGAACTGGTGCCGTACTCCTCCAAGAAGGTGAGGACAGTATTCTGCACCCCATTGGGTACTACTCGCACAAACTGAAAAGTTATCAACGAAGCTATGCAACCATTGAAAAGGAAGCATTAGCTCTCCTCATGGCCCTCGAACATTTTAAAGTGTATATCGGTCAATCACGGCTGTTGGTTTTAACAGACCACAATCCCTTAACATTCGTAGAAAGAATGAAACTGAAAAATTCGAGGCTGTTGCGTTGGTCACTCACACTGCAGCCTTACAACTTTGAGATTCGCCATATACGGGGGAAGGAAAACCTCGTGGCGGATGCGTTGTCTCGTGCTCATTAATAAATTATATTTTATCCATATCCCATTTTGTACAAATTTAACTATAAGATTTAAGGTGTAATCAATAAATTAACAGTGAGCTACTGTACTTAAAGCAATATCATTAGATTTAAGCGTTTCACTGTCTGCGCCATCTCAACGCTTTCCTTTGGGGGGAGGTGTCACGTGTATATATGTATTTAATTAGTCACCCCTTTCTTATAGGCCTACGCGCCACTTTCTAATAGACAATACCCTCCTGGCCAGACACGTGAGACATCTATAATATTAACAATATCTTATTTGATGCAGTCCTATTTTAAGCTAGACGTATATCTCAAATTAATCCTTATTATTTTACCTTGTATATATTGTGAAAATGTATCTATATATTGTTAAGTTAGTAGTTTAAGTTAGCTAGCTAGGTTATGAGTCATTAAGGCAAGAGCAGCCGAGACTATCCCCACTCCCACGGAAGAGTCAACTATTTTACATTACTTGTTGCTATTCCCATACCTAGTTATATGTCACTTCACTTCTTGTGACCTTAAAACGATTGTAACATCATCCTTGGTTCTATAGTATTTATATATATGTAATAATATTCTCCCCTTGTACTGCATTGAGTTCTCGACTACTCTGGCCGGGATTAAACTGGGTCACGTGGGGTGGCCGCCGACCAGGGAAAGGGCGCGGCTGGGCGCTTGCTCTCTCTCTCTCACTCGCTGCGGCCTGGGCAGGACGTTCCTCTCTCATCCTCCCTGTGCTTGCCGAGAGAGCCGCTTTGGTAACCACGTGGTTAATAGTGATAGTCAGGAAGGTGGGTTCGTGTTCTTGACGAATTCCTCCTCTTAGGACATCCTTCAATTGTGTTAATTGTGTTGTGTTATCTGTGTGTCTTTTACCCTGAATAGACGGTGTTGCTTAAGCTATCGTCGTTGTTTTTTCTCATCAATCATCCATTCCCAACTACACATTTTTTCTTGTCACTGTGTGGAAGATCGTGGTGATCCTTGTTCGTCTCTTCCCCTTATTTACCACGGAGATCAGCTATAGAACGGTGGAGAAGGAGGGTGTCAGGGTAGGTCAGCTCCCGACACAGCAAGTGGTAAGTCTCGTCGACTTAGAGGAGGAGAAGGGGCGCAACAATATTTAAAAATTCATGATTACATATTCTTTTCACATCCTATTTTCTCCAGTTTTTTCGTTCACATTTTTCGCTATTAGTTAATCCATTCTCTTAGTTTTCTTCTTCGTCTTATTAGTATTTTCTGTGGTCAGCTTTTCAATTTCTAAACTCGTGTTTCTCATTTCTCTATCTACCCTTTCAGTGTTTTTTTTTTTTTTTTTGTTTCCTTTTCTGTCTTTTGTTAATTTTTTTTTCCTTAGTTTTCTTCTTTGTCTTCTTAATATTTCGTGTGGGCAGTTTTTTTTTATTCTAAATTCGTTTTTTGCATTATCTATTCCCTCTCGTTTTCATAGTTTCTCTTTTCAGATTGTTTGTTATTTCTTTTCCTTCTAATTGTCTTTTGTGTTGTTTTCTTCTTTCTTTTCTAAAACTTTTATTCGTCTTTGCATTAACTTTCCTCTCTTTTCTCTTGCTTCTCTCTTTAATGACTTTTCGCTATTTTTTCTTTTGTTTTCTTTATTTTCTTTGATTCTTTTATCATTTCGTGTTTTTTTTTTTAATTCTAAATTCGTTCTTGAATTTTCTTTTCACTTGTTCTTGTTGCTGTGGTTGTCTATTTCACTTCGTTCGCTCGCTCATTTTTAATATTTTAAGATATTTTTTTTCTTTTAATTCTTTTATTTGTTATTTTCTTCTTAGTTTTCTTTTTTATTAATATTTTCCTTTTCTTTGCTCACACTTTCTTTCCTTTATTCATATGTTCTTCTCCCTCATCTTTTGCCTCAGTTTTCTCCTTTCATTAAAATATTTTTGCTATTTTTTTCTTTTATTTGTGTCCGTCAGTTTTTCCTTTTAGTTTCCTTATCTGTTCATATTGCACAGTATTATTTCTTCCCTGGTTATTCTATTCTGATTAATTCTAGCACCTACATTTACTTTTTTTTCTATTTTTTTTTTGTCACTATTTCTTACACTTTTCTAACATTTTTGTATTTAACTTTTCTGTTTTGTTTTGCTACTCATTGTCTTCTCAATGTTCTTGTTTTGTATTCAACTTTCATTAATAACTTTTCCTCCGTTTTTTTCCAGCTTTTTTTTTTTATATTTTATTATACATTTTGATTTTCTCATGTTTCACTTTTTTTATTAATTAATCTAGGTTCCTTTCTTAGCTTCTTATCTTTTTAATTGTCTTTAGCTACTTCAGTTGATAGTTTTTTAATCAATTTCCTTCAATCTCTTGCTTTCAAATTTTCTCTACATTTCGCTTTTTCTTTTCTTTCAACATTTGCACTATTTCTTACTTTTCATTATTATTTTTTTTTTATTCTGCTTACTTTTATTTTTTATTTATTTATTTATTTATTTTTTTTACTTCTCAGCTTCTCTAATCTTAATGAATCTCAATTTGTTTATTTTCTCACCTTTTTGTTATTCATTTACCTTTTTATGTTCGTTTAACTTTTTTGTTCAAAATCCTGACTTATACTTCACTCTTTTAATTTTTCGTGTGTGTGTGTGTGTGTGTGTGTGTGTGTGTGTGTGTGTGTGTGTGTGTGTGTGTGTGTGTGTGTGTGTGTGTGTGTGTGTGTGTGTGTGTGTGTGTGTGTGTGTGTGTGTGTGTGTGTGTGTGTGTGTGTGTGTCGACCCAAAGACCTAGAAAGTTACTAGGGTCAGTGTGAGAGAGAGAGAGAGAGAGAGAGAGAGAGAGAGAGAGAGAGAGAGAGAGAGAGAGAGAGAGAGAGAGAGAGAGAGAGAGAGAGAGAGAGAGAGAGAGAGAGAGAGAGATTGAAAGAAAGAAAGAGAGAGAGAGAGAGAGAGAGAGAGAGAGAGAGAGAGAGAGAGAGAGAGAGAGAGAGAGAGAGAGAGAGAGAGAGAGACAGAGATATGCGATGTTCACTCCCTTCAACATCGCAGGGACGTAGCGGGCCTCGCTGTGATGTACAAAATACAACAACAGCGAATCCCGCATCTCCAAGCTCTCCGCCAGCCCCTGCGGCGGGCACAAGTGACCACCCGGGCTGTCACTTTAATGCCTGCTGAATTATTTCAGTGTCGCTGCCGTACTTGGCACCATCAACGCCAGTACGTCCATCATTATAGTGAACTATGGAACACCTTAATTGCTGCACAGATAGACTTCAGTAAAATGAATCTGCAGCAATTCAAGGAATGTGTGAACGTCTGGTTGCCATAAGCACCAGAGTAACAATTGTTAGTAACATTTAGAGTTAGGCTTTTAGATAGGAAACACTAAAAATGTTCCCTTTAACCTGTAAAGTGATACATTATATGTAAAAATATTTTGTAACATTCTCTTTAACTATGTATTGATTGGTGTACAAAGAGAGAGAGAGAGAGAGAGAGAGAGAGAGGTTACATTTTCATGTGCATCTCATCTTTGATTCCTGAAATTTGTTTAATGAATATTATTTTGAATTTTTCACGACTCAGCAATGGAGCACTGGCATAATAATTTCTCTCTCTCTCTCTCTCTCTCTCTCTCTCTCTCTCTCTCTCTCTCTCTCTCTCTCTCTCTCTCTCTCTCTCTCTCTCTCTGTGTGTGTGTGTGTGTGTGTGTGTAATTCGAGGCGTGTGTTCTGCAAAATATTAAAGGACATGCAGTTTAAGTTTCCTCCTCCTCCTCCTCCTCCTCCTCTTAATGAAAGGTCATATACAAGAACGTGACCTTCCCAGAAACGGACCTTCAACTCACTCTCTTCTTCCCCTTTCCTTCCCTCACTCCTCCCCTCACCCTCTCCTGCCTTAATCCTCCTTTCTTTCCCCTTCCTTCATTCTTCCTTTTCTCTCTTCTCCCTCCCTTCATCATTCCTTCCACTTTCATCCTCTCCTCTCTTCACTCTTGTCTTTCTTCCTCCTTTCCTCCCTTTACCCTCTTTCTCCTTCACACTCTCTCTCTTTTCCTCCTCCCTCCCCTCCTCCTTTCCCCTTTCCTCCTTCCTCCCTTCTCTCCCTCCATCTGTTATTTTTAATCTACAAATATATTCCATGTCATCCCTATTTTGTTACCTCCTTCATCCCACTCTCCCTCTCTTCACAGCAAGGTGGTGCCGCTGTGGTGTTGGCAGTAAGTGTTCTGGGGGAATGCATGGGAGTGTAATGCTTAGAGATGAAAGTACAGTAGGTATATTAAGTTGACTGCAAATGAGACTCTAGAGAAACGACAACAACAATATCAAACAGCAACATCAAAGATGTTTTTTTCAAGTTTCCATCTGCAAAGAATGAACCAAAAGGAAAAAGAACGTGGCTTTGTTTTGGTTTTGTAGATACTGTCGTACATCACAGTCGGCACCACTCACTTGTTTTTTTTTATTTCCAAAGAAAAAAAATCTAAAAAGAAATATATTCGAGTTTCTGGAGTGCACAGCACGTAAAGGACAGTCACTCTGAGAATAATACTCCTTTCAGGATAAGAATCTAACAATAGTAACAATAATAAACAGTAATGCTTCAGAGATAAAAATGATACGATTACATAAGAATACAGAGATTTAACACACAAAAAAAGCTAAGAAAAAAGTAAAACCTACTGCTGACATAACAAAAATATCTATGTTATCTTTTTTCAACTCGGATAACTAGATAAACTTTTTTTTTTTTTTGTAGCTTATGTGTCTATCCGCTTAGAATATTTCCCGTGACGCAATGATAGCTATGGTGTGTGTACTGAGGCAAGGAAAGGTGAGGTGTGCGACTGGACTTGGTGAATAAGAGTTGCCAGGATCACCGACCCCTGTGTGGATGTGGGAAATGATTTACAAAGAAAGAGTGTGACAAACGAGAGCAAGTGATGTAAGGAACGTGGGCTTACAAAGAGTATTTTGTTGGGCATACACGTTATTTTCTTATCCTGTGTTGTGTAACCTTCACCATCTTGCCAATATTGTTACGAAGCTTTAAATGTCGTGTGTGTGTTGTTGTAGTTACTCTGTCTAATGTTTCTTCGTCACCGTGAGAAAAATAAATAAATAAAACATAAGCAAATAAAACTGAATAAAGCCTGGCGTGTCCTGACTTTTGTTGTTGTAGTTGTTGTTGTTGCTACTATTACTGCTATTACTACTACTACTACTACTACTACTACTACTACTACTACTACTACTACTACCAACACTACTACCATTACTACCACTAACAAGAGCAACAACAACAGCAACAACAACGACAATGACGACG
This sequence comes from Scylla paramamosain, assembly GCF_035594125.1. Taxonomy (NCBI): domain Eukaryota; kingdom Metazoa; phylum Arthropoda; class Malacostraca; order Decapoda; family Portunidae; genus Scylla; species Scylla paramamosain. The sequence goes on from NC_087169.1 coordinate 1,083,735, forward strand.
AAGAAAAAAGATAATTACAAGGAAACACTACACTTTACAAGAGAAAAAAAAAACATTGTAAAAATTAGTTTTAAACACTAAAATTACTTTCCTATTTCGTATCAACACTTCTTCCTTGGTTAATAGTTTTCTTCCCTTCCATTCTCCCTCCCAATCTTCCTTCCCTTCTCCAAGGAAGAGGTGAGCAGCTTGGGAAAAGAAAACTCTTACTCTCATTTGGCAAAGACTCAAGACTACACAACTTCTTCAAACTGTAGAAAGTCCAAGGAGAGAGCAGAAACAGACAGACACACACATATAAATAAATAAACAGATAGAGAAAACAGACTGGCAAACAGACAGAGACAGTAGCGCACACACACACACACACACACACACACACACACACACACACACACACACACACACACACACACACACATTATTAGTAGTAGTAAAAAATACGACTTTTCATAAGCCATTTTGAATTTTCCTGTGTGTGTACACACACACACACACACACACACACACACACACACACACACACACACACACACACACATTATTATTATTAGTAAAAAATACGAATTTCATAAACCATTTTGAATTTTCCTGTGTGTGTACACACACACACACACACACACACACACACACACACACACACATTATTATTAGTAGTAAAAAATACGACTTTTCATAAACCATTTTGAATTTGCCTGTGTGTGTGTGCGCGCGCGCGCGTATGTAGGAGTGAGTATACGAGATAACACAAGCAAAAGGTATTTCATGTCAAAACGATGGTTATCGAACAAATTTATGAATAGCAAACAAGGAAGAGAATACCAAACATTTCACACACACACACACACACACACACACACACACACACACATCTTCCCTCCAAGACACACATAAAACAATGATCTTTCAAGCAAAAACTCGCGCTAAAACACACACATACAGGAATTCATGCAAACAAAAAAAGAAAAAAAAATCAGCCAAACACTTCCAAAACAAAACAAGGCGACACAAAATCACCTGGGCTCCTTGAAAATCACAATTCAGACTCACAGAGAGACAGGGAGTCACTAAACATTTTGAAGTTCATGCACTACTTCATTCTTTCGTCTTGCTTTTGTTCCTTTCTCTCTCTCTTTTTTTCTCTCTCTCTCTCTCTCTCTCTCTCTCTCTCTCTCTCTCTCTCTCTCTCTCTCTCTCTCTCTCTCTCTCTCTCTCTCTAGTCCAGCAATTTTCTCAGATTACATGTAACACTATATTAATGTTTAAAAATTGAGAAAAGAGTAGGTGAAGGTTTTGAAATTATCGTAAAAATGGAAAATGTGAGAGTGAATCCGTGAAGTGTTACAGGAAGTGGAGTGGTGATGCCTGTAGTAGTGGTACTGGTAGTAATAATAGCAGTAGTAGTAGTAAGTAGTAGTAGTAGTAGTAGTAGTAGTAGTAGTAGTAGTAAAAATAATAGTAGTAGTAGCAGTAGTAGTAAAAGTAATAGTAATAGTAAAAGTAGCAGTAGTAGTAGTAGTAGTAGTAGTAGTAGTAGTAGTAGTAGTAGTAGTAGTAGTAAAAGTAGTAGTAGTAGTAGTAGTAGTAGTAGTAGTAGTAGTAGTAGTAGTAGTAGTAGTAGTAAAAGTAATATAGTAGTAGTAGTAGTTTTTTTTTTTTTTGTTTTAGTTTAGTTTAGTTTATTGCCATATCACCAGTATATACAATGAACAGTTATGTACAGGAATTGTTGAGGCATTAGTCTGCTGAGCTAAGCTCTTAAGCAGACATGACATAGATTAATTACAGTAATACATGTTTCCATGACGGCAATAGGTAATAAATTAAGATTAATAATTATATTACAAACAATTTAAGACAAAAACTTACATCCTACAGACAATCATGACATTAATAATCACACCTTTCCATAAAAAAAAGAACTGCATTTGACATTATTGTGCATTAATTGATAGACTTTGCAATTTATGAAAATGTTTTTTAAGTTTACTTTTGAATATATTGAAATTAGTTATAGTCTTCAAATCATCAGGTAAAGCGTTCCAACACGTAGGTCCAAAGCAATGTATTGAAAATTTATACAATGTTGTTCTATGTTGTGGACAAATCAAGTTGATATTATTTCCTCTAGTTCCTTGGCTATGATGAATATATCTAAACAATTTCCTGGTACTCCTAATTTCATTTAAGTCATTATAAACAGATAAAAGACAAAAGTATTGCAATAGGTAATCAAATTTCAGTAATTTCAATTCAGTGAACAAAAACTGTGTGGAATCATGTTTTCTTTTGAATGTAATGGTTCTTAAAATCTTTTTCTGCATTACAATAATTTCTTTTACAACTGAAGGCCATGTACAACCCCATAATGATAAACAATATATAAAATGAGGATAACATAGTGAGTAATATAGATTTTTCAAGGCATCAATTGTTAGGTTACGACGAATTTTGTACAATACCCCACAAATTTTTGACAATTTCAACAGAGTGATTGTATATGGTTTTTCCAGTTTAAATTCTCATCAATTAAAACCCCTAAAAATTTTGTACATGAAACCCTTTTCAATTCACATCCTTCCATATAAACTGTCCTCATTCTATGTTCCACAGATCGATTTTGAAATAATATATAATTTGTTTTTGTAACATTTACCTTTAATTTGTTAGCAGATACCCATTTACTAATTTTCTCTAATTCAGTATTCAAGACAGTATGCAAATTATTTAAGTTATCATCATGTAAAAGAAGATTTGTATCATCAGCAAATAATACATAATTAAATTTTTCAGAGGCATTAGAGATATCATTTATATATGTCAAAAAGAGCAATGGGCCCAGTATTGACCCTTGAGGAACTCCTGTGTGAATAACTTTTAGTTGTGATGATTTTTTATTACAGTATACTGATTGTTTCCTATTAGTTAGATAACTTTCTAATAATTTTAATGGTGTTCCTCTTACTCCACTATTGTAGAGCTTATCAAGTAAAATTGCATGATTCAGTGTATCAAAGGCTTTCGAAAGGTCTAAGAATATGCCTGCTACATAACGTTTCCTTTCCAAATTACTGTAAATTTTACTTGTAAATTGCATTATGGCTTTTTCAGTTGACATGTTATTACGAAAAACCGAACTGATTATTTGATATTAGATCAAAATCTTCCAGGAACCTCCTTAATCTTTGAACAATAGCTTTTTCAAATATCTTGCTAATAGATGGTAATATAGATATTGGTCTATAATTATTTTCATCGTCAACATCACCCGACTTAAATATTGGAATCACTTTAGCTATTTTAAGTTTGTCGGGAAAACAACCTTGCTGAAAACAGAGATTAATAATGTGGGTCAGAGGTATATCAATGTACTGTGCTGTATCTTTAGCAGTCTAGGTGGAATTTCATCATATCCTGGAGCAGTGTTTGTTTTTAGATTGCTTAAATACATATTTATTTCTTCTCTAGTAACAGGGCACAAGTAAAGTGAAATGTTTGCAGGATTGTTGAGAAACTGACGGTGGGAATTTTGTGGTGTAGCTGTTTGTTGTTGTGAGGATTCTGTCTTTTTCAGAAAGTGATCATTAAAAACATTAGCAGTGTAGTCATTATTATTTTTCAATTTAATTTCAATTGTACTTTTATTGTTATTTCTTCCCAATAGACTATTTAATGTGTTCCATATCGATTTACTGTTTCCTTGTTGGTTCTTAAGTTTATCCTGATAGTATTTGTTTTTTGCAACACGCAGCAAGGTTACTAGCTGGTTTCTATAGCTTTTATATCTTGGCCCATATGTCATTGGCCATTTTGATGCAAGTCTTTCGAGTCTGTGTTTCTCCTTTATGCTATTTCTTAATGCAGTAGTAATGTAAGGATTTCTGCTGTGTTTATCAACGACTTTAACATTCTTTACTGGAAAACAAGAATAAAATTTATGTCTATATAACGCATAAAATTTCTCAAATGCATCGTTTGCATCATTTGTATTTGATATTTCGAACCAGTTTTCATTTGCTACTTGTTCAGTAAATAAACTTATATTCCTGTCTGAAAAAATTCTTTTTTCTACGAATACATCAGCATTTTTTAATATATTCTTAAACTGTGAATAAACTGCAAAATGATCTGATACATCAGTATAAATTATGTAATTATTTATGTTGTTTCCAAAAATTAGAGGTCCAAATATGGTCTATTAGTGAAGTGCAATTATCAGTTACTCTTGTAGGTTTTGTTGTCAATGGAAAACAACCATGTGAATACATCAAGTTCATAAATTCTCGCACTCCAGGTTCATTTGTTTTTAGTAGATCTAAATTCCAGTCTCCGAGAAAATAAGTTTCACTGTATCTTTTTGTCGCTGCAATATCAAAAATTTTCTTTAATGCATTGAAAAAATCCTGCAAATTCCCCTTTGGTGGCCTATAAACAGATGCAAACAAATTGGTGTTCTTACCTCTACTCACTTCCACACATACACACTCTAAGAACTGTTCCATTAAACAACACTCCTTTATAATACAAGACTTGTGTATACTAGAAACATATATACACACACCTCCTCCTTTCCTGTCTCTGTTCATTGTAAACATGTTGTATCCTTTTAACTGATATAAGTTTTCTATATTACTGTCAAGCCTGGTCTCTGAGAATCCCATAATATCAACACTGTTTTCCTCAGGCAAACACTGATCAGTTAATATTTGAAGATTACTTGCTAAGCTTCTTATATTCATACTTAATACAGAAAATACATCAGTTTCTTTCAGTTTTGTTTTCAGATCATCTAAGTAAATGTATTTTGAAAATTTCTGAGTAATGTTATCTATATTAAAAATCAAGGCATCGTTGATAGTACAATTAATCTCTTGTTCTAGGTTGAGCGGATTAAATAAAATCTGGTCTAGCCCATTAATACACAAATAGTTCCTATACACTGTGTCACTGCTATTTAGTCTTTCCAACTCGTTATTACTGATGGAATGAAATGGTAGATAGCTATTGGCAGCCATTGTTCAAGTGAGTGACATTACTTTACTTTCCTAGGGATTCACTTCTTCACACTTCTTTTTGGATTTTTCCTGTTCTCCTGGGGCCGCAAGCTGGAAGCTCGTGCGGCAGGCGAACCAGCATGGTCGGTTGGCGCGGGGAGAGGTGGGAAAGCTTGCGCCCCACCACTCTGTTCCACCTCACCAACCCTCTCGCCAGCAGTGCCACCCACAGCAGAACCATGCCTAGCCACGGCTCCCATTGCTGAATCATCGTGTAGTGAGCGATCCTCGATTGCGGCTGTAGCCCCACGTTGATGGTCTTGGCTGGAGACAGAGGAGTCTTGAGCTTGATGTGGCTGATTTTGTGCTATCCTAGTGTCAAACCTGTCCCTTATGATGAGTTTTGTATGCCTAAAATAGGCAATTTTCCCCTGTGCCCTTGCCTGTTTCATCAGCGGAATTTGAGCGTTCTTGATAGTTTGTGAAGCAGCGCATAAGTCATCATTAAGGTAAACATTGGTCCCTCGCAGCTTCCTCGCACTCCTCATGACCGCCTCTCGATCGCAAAAGCGGGAGAAACGCGCCACGATAGTAGTAGTAGTAGTAGTAGTAGTAGTAGTAGTAGTAGTAGTAGTAGTAGTAGTAGTAGTAGTGGTGGTGGTGGTGGTGGTGGTGGTGGTGGTTACAATAACAGCTTATCATAAAAGTGGTAGTAGTAGTAGTAGTAGTAGTAGTAGTAGTAGTGGTGGTGGTGGTGGTGGTGGTGGTTACAATAACAGCTTATCATAAAAGTGGTAGTAGTAGTAGTAGTAGTAGTAGTAGCAATAACAGTAGTAGTAGTGGTAGGAGTAGCAGTAGTAGTAGTAGTAGTAGTAGTAGTAGTAGTAGTAGTAGTAACAGTAGTAGTAGTAGTAAAAGTAGTAGTAGTAGTAGTAGTAGTAGTAGTAGTAGTAGCAGTAGTAGTAATAGTAGTAGTAACAGTAGTAGTAGTAGAAGTAGTGGTGGCTATATAATAGTTGTGTAAAGTAATAAGAATACTGGATGTTATGAAGGTAAAAGTAATTAATAACAATGTTTTTAGCAGCAATGAAAGCGTTGAGTACCACAGCACTGCTTCTGAACACCACCACAACAACAACAACAACAACAACAACCGCCACTGGACACACAACAACACTGTGAACTACCACCAACAGACTAATACACATCACAATCCTATTACATATTCTTTTCCACTCCCACGTACATCTCTGAGTCTCATCATCTATACGTTAAAATACCAACATAAGAGTAGATCACTGCAAAAGAAAAGTAAATAAAACTATAAATTAATATCAAAATAATGAAAATCTGAATCCCATTTCAAGTTTTAGGCGAGAAAATTATCACATCATTTCCTGCTCCTTGTACTCCTTAACCTTCTTATCTAGACGTAAAATTATCACATTATTTCCTGCTCCTTGTACTCCTTAACCTTCTTATCTAGACGTAAAATTGTCCCATTATTTCCTGCTCCTTGTACTCCTTAACCTTCTTATCTAGACGTAAAATTATCACATTATTTCCTGCTCCTTGTACTCCTTAACCTTCTTATCTAGACGTAAAATTATCACATTATTTCCTGCTCCTTGTACTCCTTAACCTTCTTATCTAGACGTAAAATTATCACATTATTTCCTGCTCCTTGTACTCCTTAACCTTCTTATCTAGACGTAAAATTATCACATTATTTCCTGCTCCTTGTACTCCTTAACCTTCTTATCTAGACGTAAAATTATCACATTATTTCCTGCTCCTTGTACTCCTTAACCTTCTTATCTACACGTAAAATTAGCAATGTGAAAATAAACCTCTGGCGTAAAATAAAAAATCAAATGAACAATACAAAGCTTAACAAGTTTTAGGCGGAGCAATTGTTATATTTTCTTTTCTAATTTCACGTGCCCCTCCACCTTATTATCTACAAGGCAAAATATCAAAGCAAGCTACAAAAATACGCAATAATTAATCAGGTAAGTAACATTTTCACTTCATTTACGCTGCAGCAAAGTTAATTAAGTTAATGACTGTTTACCTGAGCACCACTCTCACCTGACTGACCTTTTTCATCACTTAGCCTTCATTACATAGAGATCAGACTCTCTCTCTCTCTCTCTCTCTCTCTCTCTCTCTCTCTCTCTCCTCTCTCTCTCTCACACACACACACACACACACACACACACACACACACACACATGCTGCGCAGACTCAGGTCGCTGGGGACGCCGACAGATGAGTTAAGGGGGGTGTACCTCACCTTCATCCTCCCCAAACTCATGTACGCCTCCCCAGCGTGGTCCTCCTCCCTCACACACACTCAACAGCTACAGCTAGAGAGTGTGCAGAAAAGGGCGTGCAGGGTCATCCTTGGCCCTGCATACACCACCTATGAAGAAGCCCGGACCACCCTGAGTCTGTCCAGAATATCCACCAGGCACCGAGAGGCTCTGGAGAAGTTTGGGAAGGGACTACTGCATCATCCGCGTCTCAGAGACATGCTGCCGCCCGACGCGCCTCGCCCTGTCCGTGCCACCAGACACCACAACAAAATAACGCCCCTGAAGGCGCCGCGCACGGACCGGTACAGACTCAGTGCGATTCCCACCATGGTGCGAGCCATCAATCGATAGTATTTCCCTCCTAGATTAGTCTTCCGTTAGGATTAATGTTAAGTTTTTCCCCATCCCCTATGTACATTTTCAGTTTGTCAACTGCCTAAATAATAAACCGTTTATTATTATTATTATTATTATTACACACACACACACACACACGCACACACACACACACAGAGAGAGAGAGAGAGAGAGAGAGAGAGAGAGAGAGAGAGAGAGAGAGAGAGAGAGAGAGAGAGAGAGATTAGCGAAAGATAATTCTAATCCTATGCCTCTCTCTCTCTCTCTCTCTCTCTCTCTCTCTCTCTCTCTCTCTCTCTCTCTCTCTCTCTCTCTCTCTCTCTCTCTCTCTCTCTCTCGTGACGAAAGAAAACGTTACCCCTAGTCGGTCTTCATAGAAAATGGAGAAATTACTCTTAGCGGAATCAAAAAAAAAAAAGCTGATCTCGTTGGAAAGAAAATACAGTATTAATGTCATGTTTGAAGGGGGAGAGGAGGAGGAGGAGGAGGAGGAGGAGGAGGAGGAGGAGGAGGAAGAAGAGAAGGAGGAGGAGGAGGAGGAGAAGGAGGAGGAGGAGGAGGAGGAGGAGGAGGAGGGGGAGGAGCAGGAGGAGGAGGAGGAGGAGGAAAAATAATAAGATAAAAAAAATGGAGAGGGAATGAAAATAAGCAAGTAAGAAAAGAAAGAAAGAAAAAAGAGGGAAGGAGGGAGGGAGGGAGGGAGGGAGGGAGGGAGGAAAATAATAAAGGAAGGATTGGGAGAAAAAGTGATGAAGGGAAACAATGAGGGATAATTGATAAAAATTGATTAAAAGGAAAAGGATACGACAAAAGTTGAAGAAAGGAAAAAAAAAAGAAGAGAAAACATGAACAACGAATAAGGGGAAGATATTAGAAAGTGGGAGGAGAGAGAGAGAGAGAGAGAGAGAGAGAGAGAGAGAGAGAGAGAGAGAGAGAGAGAGAGAGAGAGAGAGAGAGAGAGAAAGTTCACAAAAGTAAATGTAATTCTTCAACATTTATTTATCTTACAGATTGAGAAATAGCCTACTTCCTAACTCCCCCCTCTCTCTCTCTCTCTCTCTCTCTCTCTCTCTCTCTCTCCTCTCTCTCTCTCCTCTCTCTCCTCTCTCTCTCCTCTCTCTCTCTCTCTCTCTCTCTCTGTCTGTCTGTCTCTCTCTCTTGTGTGTAGTGTAGTGTGCAGTGTGTCTCTTGTGTGACTGTGTAGTGTAGGAAATCTTTTAAACTATCTATATATCTCTCTATCTATTTTTATATGTATGTATGTATGTATGTATCTATCTGTGTGTCGATCTGCCTATGTATCTAGGAATCAGCCTCTATATTCTACGTATTATAATAATGTATGATGCACGTGTATCCGATTCCAGCACAATTTTTTTAGAAGCGGTAAACTGTTCCTTTACTGTCAAGTTGAGAGCACATTGTTGTACATCTGTGAGTCAGTAATCTTCTTCGCCCCATCAGTTAAGAGAGAGCCGCCTGAGGTGTGCTTTACACTCACAAACTGACCTTTATATTTGAAAAAAACGGCTTAAGCTCGTCAGTGAGGGTTGCAACACTATTATTTCCTTGTGGTAGTTATTCCTCTTCAGAAAGCAATGATTGGTGTGTTAACATGAGCGGCTTCTTTCACTGATAAACTTGGGGAATTCCCTGTCTGATATCTTACTTGCATATTACTAAGAGTTTATGTCTGTTGTTATTTTGTCCACCTTACTAATGCAGGAGTTGAACAATGTATTCACTGTCACTGGCACACTCAGGAGTTCTCTTTGGCATCTTATTTCCACGTCCCTCCGGCTTTGTATTTATTCTTATTCTGTCCATCTTACTAATGCAAGAGTTAAGCAGTATCTTGACTCTCACATCTTTCACTAGCACACTCAGGAATTCTGCTTGATACTGTATTCCCACAGCCCTATGATTTTCTGCTTATTTCTACCTATATTCTGTGCACCTTACTAGCGCAAGAGTTCACCGGTATATTTACTCTTTCACCTTTCAATGGCAAACTTAAGAATTCTCTGTCTGATGCTGAATTTCCATCTCTCAACGATTTTCATCTTTTTATCTTGATCCTATAATGTCCGTTTTATTAATGCAAGAGATATCGTGTTTTCACATACCTAATAACTTTCATTTTATTCTTATTAATTGACTGTTCAACTCACTAACGCAAGAATTAAAAAAAAAGTCCACTGTTTCACCTCTTTCAGTGGCAAACTCTGGAACTCTTTTCATGATTCTAATTTTCTTGACCACCACCTTTAGCTATACACCACCTTTAGCTGAAGCCCCCTAATGCCTCAGCACTAACAGCCTAATTACTGTTTTATTCCTCTTGTGAAGGACTTCATGATTGCAGTGGTAGTTTAACAAGCACTGCGCTTCACTTGCTTCATCAACTTTGTGCCGCGTGAGGACATTCGCAGTATTGAAGAAAGAAAGCGTTTAATCCTTTCTGCACAATAAGTTTCTGAACTTCCTCACGTCCTTTAGCCAGAATGCGCAGAACAAATCCTTTATAATTAGTCAGAATATAACAAAGATGTAGTAAATCATAGCGGATGTTTAACTCCATATAATTTATAACTCCATGATGGAAGAAAATATATCGCAAATTTTAAATCCCTTAGTGGCATCCAGATCACAATGTTACTGAAAACGTACCACAACAAGTGTCCCAGGCTGAAACCACTCTGGAGCTGCCTGCCTGCTTCTGTCACGCCACACTCCCCATGAATGAATGTCTTTGAGGAGACATAACCACTCTGGAGCTCCCTGCCTGCTTCTGTCACGCCACACTCCCCATGAATGAATGTCTTTGAGGAGACAAAACCACTCTGGAGCTCCCTGCCTGCTTCTGTCACGCCACACTCCCCATGAATGAATGTCTTTGAGAAGACATAACCACTCTGGAGCTCCCTGCCTGCTTCTGTCACGCCACACTCCCCATGAATGAATGTCTTTGAGGAGACATAACCACTCTGGAGCTGCCTGCCTGCTTCTGTCACGCCACACTCCCCATGAATGAATGTCTTTGAGGAGACATAACCACTCTGGAGCTGCCTGCCTGCTTCTGTCACGCCACACTCCCCATGAATGAATGTCTTTGAGGAGACATAACCACTCTGGAGCTCCCTGCCTGCTTCTGTCACGCCACACTCCCCATGAATGAATGTCTTTGAGGAGACATAACCACTCTGGAGCTGCCTGCCTGCTTCTGTCACGCCACACTCCCCATGAATGAATGTCTTTGAGGAGATATGTTTCAAGACACATCATACAATTCTGGATTATATTTTCAATAATTTTCTTAAGGGACTGGCACATGAATGGGCCTTTGTTTCTGCCTTTGTTGCTCTTCACCAGTGCCCATCTTACAAAAAAAATAAATAAATAAATAAAAAATAAAATAAAATAAAATAAAATAAATAAATAAATAAAAATCTTGAACTACTTGATTATAAAAAACACTTCTTATGAACACTAACATTTATGTTCTCCAGACTGTAAGGAAACGGATGTGTTATTCGTGAAAGCGTATCAGACAACGTGTCCTTGGATACACTCAGATGATTTTTTGATTCCTTGGCAATGAAAACGCAAAAATTTTACATCTTATAAACTTTAAATCCTCTTGTGTTATCCAGCTTATAATGAAACACATGCCTTATCACTGCTAACATACAACACGTGTTACTGTCACACTGCTTCACACAGACGATAAAAAAAAAATAAATAAATAAATAAATAAAATAGTAAAATCCTCTATCTTATGAACTTTAACTCCTGGTGTGTGATCCAGTTTATAATGAAACAGAAGCATCATTACTGTCAACATACAAGCACACGTGTCACTACCTTCACACAGATGATAAAATAAAAACAAACAAACATCGTAAAATCCAACATCCTACACACAGTAAAACCTCTTATGGCATCACATTATAATTGAACCTCCACGGTGTTGCTGGAAACGTACACAAACACGTGTCCTTCACCGCCCTCTCTTTTGTACCTCGGTCGCTTCTCGCCTAGGAGGTTCAATAAAGACTCCTCTCTCAGCGCTGGTCGCCTCATGGTCAGCCAGGAATGAACGAACACTCGCGCACCACAACTTGTGGAATCAATCTACATATGGAATACTATTTTCCTTTTTCCTTTGCATCGTCTCAGCTTCAATACATTCCCACGTGGGCATAAAGAGAAGGTAAATAATGATTGTAATGTTGCTGTGGATTCTGTTGCAGTTCCGTGAATTTGTCCAGCTGCATCCAGTGTGCCTTGCCACAGGTTTCATTTAGTTACTTTTTTATTTTATTTTTATTTTTTTTTTCTCTTCTTTCTCTTCCTTATTATTATTTTTTTTTCCATCATACCCTACTCTGCCATTCTCTGAGCTTCTCTTCATATGTTTTTATCTCTTCTCATATAATATTTCTGCTAATTGTTAGAAGTTTCTTTACTTTTTTATTTTTTTTTATTTTTTTCCTCCTCTTTCTCCTACTTATTATTTTCTTCCTCCCACACTATCTCTTTATACTTTTAACTTCTCTTTATACTCTTTTCTTTCTTCCTCAAGTAACACTTCTACCAATAACACGCCACGGTCTAACCTATTCCACATAACTACCCAAATATGTTCTCCTCTATCCTAATTAATTATCTAGCCATTGTTTCTTTCGTTCCACTTAATTCACAAGTAACTGTCCAAATATTAAATTACCATGTTCTCCTTTATCCCATCTAATTAACTGACCATCCTCTTGTATCCCATCTAACTACCCACTCACTGTCTCTTCTATCCTAACTACTTTCTCCTCTGTTTCATGTAATTAGGTAAAGTCTCCTTTCCTAACTACTTTCTCCTCTGTTTCATATAACTAGGTAAAGTCTCCTTTATCTCACCTTTCTTACAAGCAACTTTCTTTTTTTTTCGAATTCAGTTACCTAGTATTTCTCCTCTCTTCCACTTCAATGGATAATATCTTTCCTATCCCAACTAATTTACTAGCTATAGTCTCCTCCATCCAGCTAGTCTCCTCTATTCACTCTACTTAACCACACTCAATAATTAGCCACTCTCCTTCACCCGACTACTCGTAAACAAACAGGCCACGGTCTGCTCTACTCGTATCCCTCCCAATCCAATCTTTACACCATCAAATCAACCATCTTGCCAAGAATTAAGATACCGCCCTCCCTATTTTTACAGCCCAGTAAAATTCATGACGGTAATCCCTACCCTCTCTAATTATCGGTCTTTTTGTCACCATTCCCAGTTTTATGAAGGGCGAGGCGCGTTGAGATGGGCGAAGCATCCGACCATAAGGGATTGAATTCAAGGGGTAAATATTGGCTAAGCTGTACCCTGGGAGACTTGATTATACCGATTGTGTGCTGAGTGCATTGGGTTTTTGATGTAGTGTTGTGAAAAGAGTTTTGTATTGCTGGTTGTGGTGGGTAGTGGTGGTGGTAGTGGTTGTTCTAGTAGTAGTAGTAGTAGTAGTAGTAGTAGTAGTAGTAGTAGTAGTTGTAGTAGTAGTAGTGTAGTAAAACTGATGTATGTTTAATTTTTTTTTCTACTGTACAATGAATAAATTATTTTTACTGTGTGTGTGTGTGTGTGTGTGTGTGTGTGTGTGTGTGTGTGTGTGTGTGTGTGTGTGTGTGTGTGTGTGTGTGTGTGTGTGTGTGTGTGTGTGTGTGTGTGTGTGTGTGTGAGTGTGTGTGTGTGTGTGAGGCACTCTCTCTCTCTCTCTCTCTCTCTCTCTCTCTCTCTCTCTCTCTCTCTCTCTCTCTCTCTCTCTCTCTCTCTCTCTTCTTCCTTTCCATTATTCGAATATCCTTTACAAATAACTAGTCATATATTTACGTAAAATTAGCCCAAGAAGTGGTGTCAAATTGTAGATCTCTGGGACAGAATACTATTATCAGAAAACTTCCTCCATGAACAGCAGTGTTTGGAATGCTAGCGAAAGGTGACTGTAGCGATGAAAAGGTTTAATGCAATTGTACAAATAAAGTTCTGGACAATATTCCTATTCTCTCTTTCCTTTGCCCTTGGAAGCAATTCTTAAGTGTTCTGAATGGAGACGTAGGGGGTAAAGGGAATAAAGGTCAGGAAATGACCACTTTATTCCTGACTAGTAATTTCGTAAGAAGGACAATACTAACTACCTCTTCTCTCCTTCCTGTGTCCATGGAACCAATTCTTAACACTGTTCTGAATGAAGATGTGAGTGGTAAAGGCAACACAGGTCAGGAAATGACAGCTTTGTTCCTGACTAGTAATTTCTTAATGGCTTCCTCAGAGGACTACAGAAGAAGAGCATAAATAAAAGTCTTTCTTCTCATGCCTTGTTCCCTTCACCTCCTGCCTCCTGTTTGTCACAGTGTCCTCACTAGTGTTCTCAACATCAACAATGACTGACTGTACCTATGAAAAGTTGTTGAAAGAGTAAGTTATCTAACTATATACCTTTGGAGTGTTGCTTTGACACACGTAATGGATTCTGATTGTGTATGAGAATGTGGTATATTGGTAAGGCAAGAGATATTGCGTGCAGGGACTGACACATTGCGACCTGAGATTGTGATGTAAAGTAAAATATTAAAAAGTAAAAAAAAAGTTGGAAAGAGAGGAAGAGAAGTAGGGAAAAGAACCTAAGTAAAGAAGGAAAATATATAAGAAAAAAAGGGAAAAAAAATTATTAAATACTGACAGAAAAGAGAGGGCGCGAGCGCGCGAGCGATCGAGCGAGCGAGCGAGCGAGCGAGCGAGAGAGAGAGAGAGAGAGAGAGAGAGAGAGAGAGAGAGAGAGAGAGAGAGAGAGAGAGAGAGAGAGAGAGAGAGGAGAGGAGAGGAGAGGAGAGGAGAGGAAAGAGAAGAAAAGTGCAGAGAAGAAAAAAGTGAAGAGAAAAAAGTAAAGAGAAAAAAAGAGAAGAGAAGAGAAGAGAAGAGAAGAGAAGGGGAGAGGAGTTCTGTCCTCTCCTCTCATTAGGAGGTGTATCTTGACCGGGCAGGCTTGAAATGAGGGAAGAGACGAGAGCAGCAGAACAGAAAAGGAAGAAACTCTAATGAGAGAAAGGGGTGACTTTACTTATACAACTGCCGTTAACCTAAAAAATAAAGTGCACCTCATTCCCTCATCGTCAAGACCACGCTGCCATGCATAGTGTACATCAAAACTTCCTTCTGTTGATTCACAAGTTATGGGTTGGCGGAGTGAACGTGCGAGTGGCAGTGTTTCTCTCCATCACATTCTCCTCTCCTGCTGCCACTGTTTGCTGTCTCGCTAATAATTCTGTCTTCCCTTCGACCCTTCCTCCTCCTACAAGTGTTCTTTTCAGACTTTAAACAGCTTCTTTCGTCTCTCTCTCTCTCTCTCTCTCTCTCTCTCTCTCTCTCTCTCTCTCTCTCTCTCTCTCTCTCTCTCTCTCTCTCTCAATTCTATACCCTTTAATATTTCCGTCGCATCCTCCACTCCATTTCTCATCTAATACACTCCACATCTTTAAATCTTCATAGACTAAACATTCACTGTAATCCACAGTGACGCAAAAACTTACACTTTATTACATCTACACATCTGTAATAACCTTTCATCATATTCTTTACTATCTCTGTGATGCTCCACACTCCACTCCACTCCCCACATGCACTCCACATCTCCGGTACACTCCACACTCCCTTCAATCCACACTATAGCAAAATTTTCCACGTCCAGACTAATTTTCCTCTTCGCTATCTCTTTAACGCATTCACTGTTACACTTTCTTTTTCCATTGCAATACAAAACAATTAACACTGCCAGATGTAATGCATGGAGTCTTTATGAGCATCTATAAGAAAAGAGGGAGGATAAAAAAGAACAGATTTGGCAATTTCTACCCAGTTTAAAGATTGACGTAGCTCCAAAACAAGTAAAGATGTTTCAGAGTCATTAGTAATTATGGAAACGTGTACCAAATTATAGTTAAATATAATTCATTCAGCTTCATACCAAAAACTATTTATCCTTCTCATCACTGCTTTCAGATTCTACTCTCTCTCTCCAGATTACACTAAAGCACAACTTCAAGCTTTAACTCATCACAGCACCCACATTCGCCTCCCTTCACCACCGCACCATCTCTTTTGTCAGGCCGCGCCCGCAGTTTTCCCATTTTTTTTTTTTTATCACCATACACAAAACTATCGCTGCTTCTTATCTTCCATCTTCCTCTCTATCCTCCTATCTTCCTGCATCTCCTCTTCTCTCTTCCTCGCTATCCTTCTATCCTCGTCCTATACTCTTCTTCTTCCCCCATCCTCCTCCCTATCCTTCTCTCCTCTTCCCTATTTTTTCCCATTATCCTCCCTATTTTTCTATCCTTCTCCTTTTCATCTTGTCCTGTCTCCTGTCATCCCATTATCTTCCCTATCCTTCTATCCTTCTCCCTATCCTCTTCCTCTCCTCCCTATGCTCCTCTTCTCCCTATCTTATCCTATTCTACTCTTCTCTAATATCTTCCCTATCCTCCTCCCATCCCATTGTCCTCCCTTCTCCCACTCCACCTGCCTATCCTTCTATTCTGTCCTCCTCTCCTCCATATCCCACTACTAATGAACCCTGCACCTCCTCCCATCTGGCTCCTTCCGCAGCTCGTCACCTCATCCATACCCGTCAGTCTGGCTTCCCTCCTCCTCCTCACCTGACGCTGTATTATCCCTCCTACGTTCTCTCCTTCGGGAATTGACTGATCTCTCTCTCTCTCTCTCTCTCTCTCTCTCTCTCTCTCTCTCTCTCTCTCTCTCTCTCTCTCTCTCTCTCTCTTTCTCTCTCTCGTGTCTGATCTATACCGGGTGTACAAATGCTGTTATTTTTTTTTATTTACATGGAAAATCAAATCAAATTCCATATCTCTCATACTTGCGGGCTGGAGAGAGAGAGAGAGAGAGAGAGAGAGAGAGAGAGAGAGAGAGAGAGAGAGAGAGAGAGAGAGAGAGAGAGAGAGAGAGGCACATACTCGTACTAGCTAGTTACAAAAATTACACACGTATGATTAACACACCAAAAAAAAAAAAAAGTAAATAAATAAATAAGTAAATAAAAAAAACAGACGTATATGATTACTGTATAGACACACACACACACACACACACACACACACACACACACACACACACACACACATGCACGCACGCATGCACAAAAAAAACATACCTGCACATAGACGAAAAAACTGACGAATATGATTGGTAACTAAGCACGTACGAACGCACGCAGACACGAACACACGCACACACTCATCATTCCAAACACGGCCACACTCCCGCATCGTTAGCGCGCTGAGGTAATCAAGCAGAAGAGGGTTTCCTAAGCTTGTTAAAATCATGTGCAGACCTGTCAGTCTGGCTCCCCTCCTCCTCCTGCTTGAGAGAGAGAGAGAGAGAGAGAGAGAGAGAGAGAGAGAGAGAGAGAGAGAGAGAGAGAGAGAGAGAGAGATGGAGCAATTTTCCTCCCTCCCGCTGTGCCCTAAGCTACTCTCTCTCTCTCTCTCTCTCTCTCTCTCTCTCTCTCTCTCTCTCTCTCTCTCTCTCTCTCTCTCTCTCTCTCTCTCTCTCTCTCTCAATTCTATACCCTTTAATATTTCCGTCGCATCCTCCCGCTGTGCCCTAAGCTACTCTCTCTCTCTCTCTCTCTCTCTCTCTCTCTCTCTCTCTCTCTCTCTCTCTCTCTCTCTCTCTCTCTCTCTCAATTCTATACCCTTTAATATTTCCGTCGCATCCTCCACTCCATTTCTCATCTAATACACTCCACATCTTTAAATCTTCATAGACTAAACATTCACTCTCTCTCTCTCCCTCTTCAGTTTCTTGACATCTAACCCTGATAAATATCCTAACTTAACCTATCTTGAAGTAAGCTAATATTACCTCGCCTTGCCTTGCCTTGCATTGCCAATTATCTTCAGTCAACCGTCAATCTCACGATTGCTTCAGTGTCCCCTTCAGCTGAGTCAGTAGATTTATTTACTCGAGAGCTCGTTTTCTTCCAACCTGAATGAATGAAGTGGCTCCGCTTGCCTTCGCTTGGCTTGGCGCTCTCTCTCTCTCTCTCTCTCTCTCTCTCTCTCTCTCTCTCTCTCTCTCTCTCTGTGTGTGTGTGTGTGTGTGTGTGTGTGTGTGCGCTAGGCGATCGAATGTGTGGTTAGGTTAGGCTGTTCCTCTCTCCATATTAAGCGATCGAATGAGTGAGTGAGTAATAATTAGGTTAGGGTCGATATTTAGTGAACGGACATTTTTTTTTTATGCATAATTACATCTGAGTATTCTTTGTAAGTTTGTCCATTTCTCTCCCTGTCTCTCGGCATCTCTGTCTACCTTATCAAATTCTTCAAATCTCTCTTCTATTCAGAAAATCTCTCTCTCTCTCTCTCTCTCTCTCTCTCTCTCTCTCTCTCTCTCTCTCTCTCTCTCTCTCTCTCTCTCTCTCTCTTTCAGTGTGTGTGTGTGTTCCGGGACAGCGGTGAACTGAGTTTACCCGCAGGGCATTTATGTTTTCTAATCCCTCAGGTCAGGACAGGAATGAGAGCGGATCTTCCATCAGCAAGCGAGGCAAGAGAGACGTCCTTTGCCTCGCTCAAGTGGGATCTGCGGGGCTCACTGCATTGCCTGAGCCACGCTACCCAAGCTCTGCCCCTCCCTCGCCTTGCTTCCCCCACCACTCAATGGTAGACACTCAGCAGTTGGCAGTGCACAGTCAATAGGGAACTTTACAGTATTGGGAATATTCATGAGTGGGGATAGGTGGAAATAATATTATGTAGATTTAGTTTATACGTTTGTATATTGACTGCCACGTTAAGTCTGATAAATTTTTGTAGCTTCACTTGTTTTAAGTAAGCTCTTAAGAGCCTATAAGGAATCTAGCACTATTTGTCATCTTCTTGGTTACCTACGTAATAACACACACACACACACACACACACACACACACACACACACACACACACACACCAGAACACAAGAAAATAATCCAAACTAAAGGAAGCTATCTGATTAAAAACTTACGACCATTTGGCTATAAAAAAAAAATCATGACCAGTGGCTATAAGGACAAAAAAATTCAAACGACTAGTGATGAATAAAATAAACTTCATCTGAGTAAACCATCAAGACTGTGGCTTCAAAAACATCCGTAGCATCACTGAACTAACGATAATACCAGCATGGAAAACCACAATTGCTAAGAAGTAAGCTAAGATTGTGATGGGCAGAGAAAGAAAGGAAAAGATTATGGGTAATTTGAGATCTAGTAGTTCCTCTATGCGCAGATACAACAACAACAACAACAACAACAACTAAACACTTGCACGAAACAGTGACACTATTAAAATGAACATGAACAAGGAGACCAATTGAGATGTTGAGGCAAGGAGAAGGTTGACAAGTGGTGATTGGAGACGCTGCATCCTGTTTCCTACTAGTTTCTCAATGCACAAATAATAAACGTCGACTAAACAGATACGCAGAACACAGGGTGATCAGAAACACTGCAGCTTATTACCTTCCTTACTTCCTCTATGCGCAAGTAACAAGCAAGTAATGACTGAACAAATACGTAAAATATGGGTTGACCAAAAACACGCCAGGCTGTTAACCTTTCAGTTCCTCTATGCACAAATAATAAATAAACAAAACACATGCACACAAAATAGTGACTAGTACATTACCAACATCGACAGGAAGACACACCGATCAGAGCAGGGAGGGAATATGACGCCTTTAAGGAGACTGGGAGGCGATTCCAACACCCCGCGACTCTCCACGGCACAGTCTACACCGCCGCCCCGCAGTTCTCACGACCACTGCACACAGTAATGTTACGGAGGCACAATTACCGGGGAAACTAACACACGGGCCGTCACCTTTACGTCACCACGAGATAATGGAGAGGCGACCAAAAACTGAATGAGTCTCTTCGTTCAGTTTACAGCACACGGTATTGCTACGGACGCACAAGTACTGAGGAAACTAGTACGCGGCCGCCCGCTGTCTTGTAACCACGCGGCAGTGGCGAGGCGAGCAGGACTAAGGCGGCTGAGAGTTACAGATCCAGTGTCTCAGTTCGAAGGTTCGTTGTTTCGAGTATTTTTCACGCAGCTGAGCCAAATGTCCACGGTCTCACAGTGCGGGAAATATCTATCGCACTCTTTAGTGTGTAGGAGAATACGTGAATTAAGGATGAGGTGTAATAATTATCAGATCTCCAGATCTCAGTGGTCTTTATTGTCACTTGAGACTAACCCGCGCTGACTCGAGTCATACATTGAAGCGTTACGTTGCCAGATTCGCCACGGAACATTAATCCAAGACGTGTGTGTGTGTGTGTGTGTGTGTGTGTGTGTGACGGGGAGAGAGAGAGAGAGAGAGAGAGAGAGAGAGAGAGAACTGCATGATTTCTATTCGAATTTTTTCTTTATCTTTTATTTATTTTTTTATCTATTATTTATCTATTTATTTATTGTTTGGGTGGGTATACACTCAGTGCCACCACCACCATCGCAATTTGTGGCGGTGTGTTTCAGTCACTGTCATCATAATCATCATCATAATTCTCCTCATCTTTCTTTTCCTCTTCCTCCTTTTCTTCCTCCTCGTTCTCCTTTTCCTCCTCTTCATCATCATCATATTCTCTTCCTCTTCCGCCTCATCATTAGAAATTTGTTCCTTTCCTCCTCTTCCTCCTCTTTCTCCTCCTCCTCTCTCTCTCATCTCCTCCTCACCATCATCACCATCATCATAATCTCCATCTTTCTCATCACAATCACCACAACCTTCACCTTCTCCTCCTCATCACCACCACCACCACCACCATCACAATCTATTTCTAATAATACTGCAGTACAAATGTCTTCCAATCATCCTATACGCATCATCATTTCTGTCTATTCCAGGTCACCCAAGCAACAGTTCTCTCTTCTCTCCAGCTCTAATGGTTCTGTCAGCACTGTCTTGTTTTACCATCCTTTCGTTGACATTCTGCTTTCCTAATTGTCTGTGTATCACTGGCTCCGCGCTTACTGTGCCCTGCGTATGTCAACTTACTTCATCAATGCACTATCACCATCAAGACACGGGGTCGGGATTCACTTAAATGGACATGCCGTGACTCTCTCTATATATGACGAAGACAGACGAGACCATGAACGAATACACCGGGTCAGTTTCACAGTCTCTTCGTAAGCTATTCAAACGAAACACTCCTCTTATTTGTTCGGAAGCTTACCAACTTAGGAAGCGTTTTTGGTTGATAGCTTACGAAAAGACTGTGGAATTGATCCTTTTGCCTTACCAGTTCCAGTTTTCGGTACTCTCCCAAACGAAAAGCAGTGGGCAAAGTTGATTGTGGAACCTGATGACGGCTAAAGCACTTTTGTTGGTTAGCCAGCAAGAGGAAAAAGGGTGACTCTGGAACTGGCCTGTCAGCAATAAGGCGGTAGTTTGAAGGGTTAGACTGGATGGGGACGATAGGTGGAAATAGGTAGGTGTGTTTTGTACAGGGACTGCCACGTGCAGACCTGATGGCTTCTTACAACTTTCCCTATTTTCTTATGTTCTCATGTTCTTTTAAGGAGGAAGAGGAGTGGTCAGACTTTCTCGCCTTTCACCTCCCTGGACTGCGTCTTCTGAGTGTCTGTAACCCTTTTCACCCTTTTGACACATCTTTTAATCACTAACCACTCCGAGACATATTTTCTTCTAAATTGCAAAATTTTTTAAATTTTTTTTTAATGCCTTCCCTTTCCTGTAGATGCTTATGAGAAGAACATGCACTGTTTTCAGTGTTGTGAATTGTTGCATACCGCAGTGGAAGGGCAGCAGGGTGTTGCGTCATGGCCTTCCCACTTCCCAGTCTTCTTATCTTGACTGGTGCGAGGTCGTCACGGTGGCCTGTGCTTTTACTGACGGCATGGCGTATTTCTTCACTCATTACATGGTCTAGGTAATTAATATTCAGGATTTATGTTTATTACACCGGTGCGAACAAGACAAAAATTTTACGTTACACACTTTTGATAAAGAATAATTCGAATAGGTGAGAAGTATTAAGGAATTTTTTCTATTACACCAATGAAAATAAATAGAAAAATAATTAAGTACATCCTTTTTCTTAGGAATAACATATTTTAGTCTATTTCTTTTCAATATATTTTAATCTTCCTTTCTGACATTATTTTTTTTCTTCGTTTCCAGAAAATAATCCCTCGATTTTTTTTACTCCTTAAGGCTTTAACTGAACGATTCCAAATAATTTCTTTATATATATATATATATATATATATATATATATATATATATATATATATATATATATATATATATATATATATATATATATATATATATATATATATATATATATATATATATATTTTTTTTTTTTTTTCATGTGTGTGTGTGTGTGTGTGTGTGTGTGTGTGTGTGTGTGTGTGTGTGTGTGTGTGTGTGTGTGTAAGTAAAGTTTATTACTTTATAATATTAATACAAGAATTACTGTAACATTTGCATTTTGTAGCAAAGAGTGTTGAGCCGCAGCTCGTGCAGACTTGCTTGAGTTGAGCCATTGTCACACAGAGAGCAATCACGCTTTGATGTGAATGATCGTTTGCAAAGATATACATAATCACACAGAAAAAAATATAAATTAACGTTAATTACATGCATACACATTCATACACATAGTTACCATCAGGCGGGTGAAAGAAGTTGTTGTTGTGCAAGCGAGTTTGTCATTGAGGAAGGAAAGGACCTGGCGGTGAGGGCGAGGATCAGGACGAGGCCTAAGTCAGCGAGTTTCTTGTACGGTCGGTGTTGAGATAATGTTGATGTAAGGAGATGAAGGATGCTTGCTGTGACATGAGGCTGAGATGAGGCCGCCCTTAACGCCGTCGCTAATGGATGACGATGGACAGGGCAGGAAGCCAGGCAGTAGCTGAGGACGACAGGGACACTTTGCTGAGGACACTCGTGCAGGGAGGACGTGTGTCGGTGCAGAGACACAAGTAGATACACCTACCTAGAGCACCTGTCAGAAAGGGCGTGCGCGTTACTTAACGATTACCCAAGACCCAAACACGTTTTGACCGAATTCAAGCGGATCCAACCGGATTCAATCGGACTCAATAAATGATTCGTATCATCGTGTAGGTCTGAATCAACTTTTGCCGCCTGCTGGCGGTAATACACACACACACACACACACACACACACACACACACACACAAGTTTACATATACACACACATACACACATACATATACTTACATATACACTTAAGCATACATACATACATACATATACACATACATATACATACACGTACATATGCACACATACATACATACATACATACATACATACATACATACATATATATATATATATATATACATGAGTAATATAACTGGAACATTTGTGGGAAACAATAATAATTTCAACAAAATACTAATAGCATAATGACTTACAGAATTATACTTGTATTTAGATATAACACATTAGTAATAGTAATTAGTGACATTATCTACAGCAATAAATGAAGAAAAAGATTGAGTTACAATTGATATTATATATTTTATAAAGATAATAAATGTTCTTTTATTTCTTTTTAATATCTATATAGTTTTCCTTCTTTCATTTTTTTTTCTTATCCAGAGATAAGGTGTTAAATGTTCTTGGAACAAAACTAACAAAATTTTTTCTAAATAATTCAGTTCAGAATGTTGGACAAACTAAATCTATATTAATACTTTCAGTATGTTGAGTACTTTCTATGAACTTAAAAACAGTGTTTGGTCCTATAGTTTTGTAAATCAGTAAGGAGGTAAAAAAAATATATATATATATATATGAATTGAGTGAAAATTAAGAATATTTAATGAAAAATAAATGTTGGCTGTCGAGTCAATTTTTTTTTTTTTTCCTGAAATAAATACACCAAAAAAATTGACTATGAATTATAATTAGCTTTGAGAGAAATGCGTGGCATGTACTGGCCCAGATAGCCACACAACATGTTCCATCTTTTAAAGTTAATTTTTCATATTCATCTTTAAAGCTGTGAATGCTCCATGTGTGTGTGTGTGTGTGTGTGTGTGTGTGTGTGTGTGTGTGTGTTATGCTTATTACACATCTACATGACTTTATTTTTATTTATATTCAAGTTGGACAAAAAATGAGATTGTAACTTTTTGTATTACTTGTGTTTTTGTCAGTAAACAACAACGATGAAAACAGCAACAACAACAACAACAACAACAACAACAACAACAACTACTACTACTACTACTACTACTACTACTACTACTACTACTACTACTACTACTACTACTACTACTACTACTACTAGTACTATTACTACTACTACTACTACTACTACTACTATTACTACTACTACTACTACTCACATATCTATAGGTGTTAGCGTTGACCATACTGATGCGGTCTCCCTGAAGATTCTTGGCTCATTTCTCAACAACCTGAAGGCTTTCCTGGTGGCAGATTGTGCTGCATTACAATCAACACATCATCAACAATACCATAATTAATATTTTCATTAATTTTCAACTTCTTTTATATCACCAGATCTGTCACGTCACTAATTACTTTTTGTAATGTCATTATTCTATCAAGTACTTTCCAGCTCTTCTACATTTCCTCAACAGTTTAATATTTTCCAAGCCTCCTTTACTTTCCCTATTTATTTATCCACCTGTTTATTCCTGTCCTTGTATTTCCTCCATCCATGCTCCAACCCTCTGATTCTTCCCTTGTCCTCTTCCTCTTCCTCACACACTCCATCACTCCATCCTCTATCTGTTTCCACCTTGAATGTTCTAATTTTCTTTCTCTCATCTTGTCTCCTTCACATACTCCATCCTTCATTTATTTCCATCCTTGCATGTTTAAGTCTTCTTATTCCCTTCCTATCCTCTCCTTCACACACTCCATCACTCCATCCTTCATTTGTTTCCATCCTTACATATTCAAATTCTCTCATTCACCTTTTATCCCTTCCGTCACAGACTCCATCACTCCATCCTTGCCTGCTCTTATTCTCTTATTCTCTTCTCATCCTTTCCCTAACAAGTTCCAACACCCTTACACTTCAGTGGAGGTCAAACTCTCTAACCCATAGCTTTCAACACCCAGCCTGCACATTCCAAACACTGTCACACATCCCTCCTGCCTCCCAAACACTGTCACACATCCCTCCTGCCTCCCAAACACTGTCACACATCCCTCCTGCCTGATAGTAGAAGAAAAGGACAGGAAAGCGGAAGGTTTTTTTCCCCTCCCTCCGCTCCCTCCGGCATGAGCCGTACAGGAAAACAGGTCGGAAAGAAATACCTTACGGGGTTAGAGAAGAAAAAAAAAAAAAAAAACGAAAAAAATTTTACAATAAAGAAAGAAAATAGATGAAATGAAGTCCTCCCATTTCCTAAAGGCAAGGAAGTTAATGACTACCAAACAAACGGTGTTAGCCGCAGATTGCAGGCGATTTATCAAGATGGCTTTTAAAAATTTCAACGGTGTTGCAGTCTATCGCGTGTCGAGGAAGCCCATTCCAGGGATTTACTACTTGCTGGAAAAAAAAAAAAAAAATTTGATTCGTGAGAGTTGAAGGATTTCCCAACAATTTTGCAACCGTTTCCTCGCGTATAATTTGAAAAGAGTATCGTGAAATAGTTATTGCAGTCCATGTTATCAATGCCTTTGATGATTTCAAACACCTGTATTAAGTCGCCTCTTAGTCTCTTTGTGTTAATGGGAAAAGATTGAATTCTTTAAGACGCTCTTCGTATGGTTTGTTTGTTAGGCTTGGTATCATTTTTGTTACTCTGCGCTGAACTCTTTCTAATTGATCAATGTCTTTCTGGTAGCAGGGGCGCCATGCTTGAACGCAATATTCCAAAAGGGGACGGACTAAAGAGTTATACAAAGTGAGGACTGTATCCTTAGATTCAAATTTGAATTTATATTCGAAAGATCTGCCGATTAAGCCAATTACTTTATTCACTTTCTTTACGACTTGTGAACATTGTTGGCTAAGTTTTAAGCTACTCGATATTGTCACTCCTAAATCAGTTTCGTTGTCAACGCTTTTAAGTTGGGTACCATTTAAAATATACTTTGCTTTCTCGTGTCTATACACTACGTGAAGCCCTTTGCACTCATCTGCCAGGTTTGTTTGCCCCCACTCTGTTAATTATCTAGATTTTTCTGCATTTCTATTACTTGTTCGTTAGAGTCTACGGAATTTGCAATTTCGGTGTCATCAGCAAACTTTGATATTATGCTAGTAACACCCTCATCTATGTCGTTGATATAAACAAGGAAGAGAACAGGTACGTAAGACTGATCTCTGTGGCACCCCGCTGGTTACGTTAGTCCATTTGGATGCTTTTCCATTTATTACTACTCTTTGTTTACGGTTGTTTAGTCATTTTCAGCCCATCGCAACACGTCGCCTTGGATACCCTGTGATTTTAGTTTAATCAGTAAACGTTTGTGGGGGACTTTGTCGAAGGCCTTTTAAAAAATCAAGATATATTATATTTACCGTTTTATTCTCGTCATACTGCTTCATAATATTATACAAGAAGTCTGAGAGGTTCGTCAAACAAGAGTGTTTGTTGCGGAAGCCGTGTTGAGTATTTTTAAGGAAGTTGTTTTATTCTTAGTGATTAACGAGTTTATCTCTTATTAGTGTTTCAAGCATTTTCAATACAACTGAGGTTAATTTTTTTTTTTTTTTTTATGTAGAATTGACACTGGCCAAGGGCAACAAAAATCCAATAAAAAAAGCCCACTGAGATGCCAGTCCCATAAAAGGGTCCAAAGCGATAGCCAAAAATTGAAGGAAATGTGTCTTTAAACCTCCCTCTTGAAGGAATTCAAGTCATACGAAGGTGGAAATACAAAAGCAGGCAGGGAGTTCCAGAGTTTACCAGAGAAAGGGATGAATGATTGAGAATACATTAGAGAGGTGGACAGAATAGGGGTGAGAAAATGAAGAAAGTCTTGTGCAGCGAGGCAGCGGGAGGAAGGGAGGCACGCAGTTAGTACGATCAGAAGAGTAGTTAGCATGAAAATAGTGGTAGAAGACAGCTAGAGATGCAACATTGCGGCGGTGAGAGAGAGGCTGAAGACAGTCAGTTAGAGGAGAGGAGTTGATGAGACGAAAAGCTTTTGATACCACCCTGTCTTGAAGAGCGGTATGAGTTAATTGGTTGGTAATTACATGGTAGAGATTTACTGTTTTTTTTTTTTTTTTCAATCGGAGTTAGTTAGCGAGATTCCACTCATCAGGCACTATACCGAACTGCAGGGATTTATTGAACAATATGGTTAGTGGTTTAACTAATTCGGATTTCGCTTGTGTTAAGATGCGGGGAGAGATTGTGTCAGGCCCGGGTGACTTGCTAACTTTAAATTTATCGATGCATTTTGACGCGTCACTTTGTGTCATACTGTTGCTGCATAACTGATAAACAATGTGGTGTAGTCGTGAGTCAAGTCACTGGTATATTTAAATGAGAGATCAGACCAGACCAGTATTCTAAAACGCTTTGCTCTCTCACCACGACTGTTTGCCAGAGCCACAGAGATGACCACCAGGATTCTTGACAGTGTTTCTCCTCGTAACAATGTACAAATCCAGTTAATCTGTCACTACAACTGTAAAAACACCTTCAAACAGCCGCTTGTAACTTCAAGTAGAGCCTTTGAAAAGTAGTGGAGGTGTTGTGCAGCCGCCCTCTCCTTATCTCCCTCCTTCTCCTCCTCCTTTTCTTCCTCCTCTTACTCCTGCTACCCCCAATAGCTTCCTACCCTCCCTCCCCCTCCACTTCCAACACACCCCTCACCAGATCAAAGGGAGAACCAGCACCCACGCCCCTCCCTCCCCCCTCGCCAGATGAGGTACCTGGTGTGGGGGCGAGGCGGTGGAGGGGTGGGGTTGCAGGTGAAAGCTCCAGGGTCACGTGATACTACAAGAGGTTGACGACTTGTTCGGCCACGCCAGCTCGAGGACTATCATTGTGTGTGTGTGTGTGTGTGTGTGTGTGTGTGTGTGTGTGTGTGGAGACTGACGGGTGAGTTTGCATGTGTCTGTCTTTTTTTTTTTCTTTTTTATGTAGGAAGGACACTTGCCAAGAGCAACAAAAATCTAATAAAAAAAATGCCCACTGAAATGCCAGTCCCATAAAAGGGTCAAAGCAGTGGTCAAAAATTGGTGGATAAGTGTCTTGAAACCTCCCTCTTCAAGGAATTCAAGTCATAGGAAGGTGGAAATACAGAAGCAGGCAGGGAGTTACAGAGTTTACCAGAGAAAGGGATGAATGATTGAGAATACTGGTTAACTCTTGCGTTAGAGAGGTGGACAGAATAGGGGTGAGAGAAAGAAGAAAGTCTTGTGCAGCGAGGCCGCGGAAGGAGGGGAGGCATGCAATTAGCAAGATCAGAAGAGCAGTTAGCATGAAAATAGCGGTAGAAGACAGCTAGATATGCAACATTGCGGCGGTTAGAGAGAGGCTGAAGACAGTCAGTTAGAGGAGAGGAGTTGATGAGACGAAAAGCTTTTGATTCCACCTTGTCTAGAAGAGCAGTATGAGTGGAACCCCCCCAGACATGTGATGCATACTCCATACATGGACGGATAAGGCCCTTGTACAGAGTTAGCAGCTGGGGGGGGGGTGAGAAAAACTGGCGGAGACGTCTCAGAACACCTAACTTCATAGAAGCTGTTTTAGCTAGAGATGAGATGTGAAGTTTCCAGTTCAGATTATAAGTAAAGGACAGACCGAGGATGTTCAGTGTAGAAGAGGGGGACAGTTGAGTGTCATTGAAGAAGAGGGGATAGTTGTCTGGAAGGTTGTGTCGAGTTGATAGATGGAGGAATTGAGTTTTTGAGGCATTGAACAATACCAAGTTTGCTCTGCCCCAATCAGAAATTTTAGAAAGATCAGAAGTCAGGCGTTCTGTCGCTTCCCTGCGTGATATGTTTACCTCCTGAAGGGTTGGACGTCTATGAAAAGACGTGGAAAAGTGCAGGGTGGTATCATCAGCATAGGAGTGGATAGGACAAGAAGTTTGGTTTAGAAGATCATTAATGAATAATAAGAAGAGAGTGGGTGACAGGACAGAACCCTGAGGAACACCACTGTTAACAGATTTAGGAGAAGAACAGTGACCGTCTACCACAGCAGCAATAGAACGGTCAGAAAGGAAACTTGAGATGAAGTTACAGAGGGAAGGATAGAAACCGTAGGAGGGTAGTTTGGAGATCAAAGCTTTGTGCCAAACTCTATCAAAAGCTTTTGATATGTCCAAGGCAACAGCAAAAGTTTCACCAAAATCTCTAAAAGAGGATGACCAAGACTCAGTAAGGAAAGCCAGAAGATCACCAGTAGAGCGGCCTTGACGGAACCCATACTGGCGATCAGATAGAAGGTTGTCAAGTGATAGATGTTTAAGAATCTTCCTGTTGAGGATAGATTCAAAAACTTTAGATAGGCAGGAAATTAAAACAATAGGACGGTAGTTTGAGGGATTAGAACGGTCACCCTTTTTAGGAACAGGTTGAATGTATGCAAACTTCCAGCAAGAAGGAAAGGTAGATGTTGATAGACAGAGCTGAAAGAGTTTGACTAGGCAAGGTGCAAGCACGGAGGCACAGTTTCGGAGAACAATAGGAGGGACCCCATCAGGTCCATAAGCCTTCCGAGGGTTTAGGCCAGCGAGGGCATGGAAAACATCATTGCGAAGAATTTTAATAGGTGGCATGAAGTAGTCAGAGGGTGGAGGAGAGGGAGGAACAAGCCCAGAATCGTCCAAGGTAAAGTTTTTAGCAAACGTTTGAGCAAAGAGTTCAGCTTTAGATATAGATGTGATAGCAGTGGTGTCATCTGGTTGAAATAGAGGAGGGAAAGAAGAAGAAGCAAAGTTATTGGAGATATTTTTGGCTAGATGCCAGAAATGACGAGGGGAGTTAGATCTTGAAAGGTTTTGACATTTTCTGTTAATGAAGGAGTTTTTGGCTAGTTGGACAACAGACTTGGCATGTTTCCGGGCAGAAATATAAAGTGCATGAGATTCTGGTGATGGAAGGCTTAAGTACCTTTTGTGGGCCACCTCTCTATCATGTATAGCACGAGAACAAGCTGTGTTAAACCAAGGTTTAGAAGGTTTAGGACGAGAAAAAGAGTGAGGAATGTACACCTCCATGCCAGACACTATTACCTCTGTTATGCGCTCAGCACACAAAGATGGGTCTCTGACACGGAAGCAGTAGTCATTCCAAGGAAAATCAGCAAAATACCTCCTCAGGTCCCCCCAACTAGCACAGGCAAAACGCCAGAGGCACCTTCGCTTAGGGGGATCCTGAGGAGGGATTGGAGTGATAGAACAAGATAAAGATACGAGATTGTGATCGGAGGAGCCCAACGGAGAAGAAAGGGTGACAGCATAAGCAGAAGGAGTTTACCTGTATATTTATCTCTCTATCTCTCTCTCTATCTGTCTGTCTGTCTGTCTGTCTGTCTGTCTGTCTGTCTATTTTTTCTATCTATCTGACTGGCAGGTGAGTTTACACGTGTCTGTTGAGTTTACCTGTGTGTCTATTTGTCTATCTCTCTATCTATTTATCTATCTATCCATCTCACCTCACTGTACAAGATTTTTTACTTTCTCTCGCCATTATTCTATTCGGTTCACCTCCCTAATGCAAGAGTTTACCTGTGTGATTATTTGTGTGTGTGTGTGTGTGTGTGTGTATCTATAGTTTTATTTTCCTTGTGTATCTAGGTGTTTATCAGTGTTTGTGTTTGTGTGTCATTATTTGTCTCTCTATCCATCTGATTTATTTGTCGTTTTGTTTGTTTTGCATTTATTTACGTAAGTGTAATATACTGGGTCGAAACTAATGCTGCTACTACTACTACTACTACTATTACTACTACTACTATGCTACTACTACTACTACTACTACTACTACTACTACTACTACTACTACTACTACCACTACTACTACTATTACTACTACTACTACTACTACTACTACTACTACTACTACTACTACTACTACTACTACTACTACTATTACTACTATTACTACTACTACTACTACTACTACCACTACTACTACTACTACTACTACTACTACTACTGCTACTACTACTACTACTATTACTACTACTACTACTACTACTACTACTACTGTGTTATTTGTACATGTTTTTCTCTTCTTCTCCTCCTCCTCCTCCTCCTCCTCCTCCTCCTCCACAACGACATGTTTTCACAAACCGGTTGAAAATTGAGATGGAAGGTAATTTTCAAGGTAGTTTTTCGGTTGTGTTACTTAAGTGTGGCAAGATCGAAACACACACACACACACACACACTTATACCTTTATATCAGAAGAAGAAGAAGAAGAATAGTAACAACAACAACAACAACAACAACAACAACAACAATAACAACAACAACAACAACAACAACAACAGCAACAACAATATGAGGGTACTTACTCTTCACGGCAGTAGTAGTAATAGTAGTATTAGAAGAAGTAGCAGAACACGCAATTCTCTTTCCACACGTAATAACTATCACTTTGCGTGCGTGCGTGCGTGCGTGCGTGCGTGTGTGCATGCGTATCTGAAAGGAGAAAGAGAGAACAATTATTATTTTGCTGTGAAATATTAAGACACAACACTACAACATAACAACACGTGAATATTGAATAATCTATCCACCTACCCATCTGTCCCTATCCTACCTTAACTTAACCTAACCTAACCTATTTATCTACCCATCTATCTCTAACCAAACCTTACCAAACGTCCCTATCTACTCTTCTAATCTCTTTACCCATCCCAAGGCGCCCACAAAACTCAGCCTAACTACACATAACCTTACTTAACCTACCGTAACTAAACCCAACGTAACAATACTTACAATCTACTCACCCACACACCAACCACCCACCTAATCTACCTCTCTCCCCCACAGGCGCCCACACAGCTGCTGGTGGAGGTGCAGGAGGGGGCTGTACGTAGATGCAATACACCACGTGGCTTACTACACCTGGTCTGCACCTGGCAAACACTTCAGCTTGCAGTGCCAGTTGGTGCCCACTAGTGTGTGGACCTGCCGACAGAACGGAACCTGCAGGTGTGTGTGGCAGGTGTGGGGGGCGTTGTGGAGGTTGGGAAGGGTCTTTGGGATGTAGGAGGATGTTGATTGGGGTAGGGGTTAGATAGATTGATAAATAGATAGATAGGTAGAAGGCAATTAACTAGACAGACAGACAAATAGGTAGATAGATAGATAGACTGATTGATAGACTGG
Organism: Scylla paramamosain; assembly: GCF_035594125.1. Classification (NCBI taxonomy): domain Eukaryota; kingdom Metazoa; phylum Arthropoda; class Malacostraca; order Decapoda; family Portunidae; genus Scylla; species Scylla paramamosain. The sequence goes on from NC_087169.1 coordinate 1,115,804, forward strand.
TGTGTGTGTGTGTGTGTGTGTGTGTGTGTGTGTGTGTGTGTGTTAACACTACTACTCTTACCACTACTACCAATTAAAACTACTATTTCCACATACGAATAACAAGGATAAAAATATTGATAGTAGTAGTAGTAGTAGTAGTAGTAGTAGAAGTAGTAGTAGTAGTAGTAGAAGTGGGCGGATGGGAGGGTGAGTAGCTGACTGACTGACTGACTGACTGGATATTTGACTGGCTGACTGAGCAACTGACTGTCTTACCGGCTTACTGACTGACTGACTGACTGACTGGCTGGCTGGCTGGCTGACTGACTGTATATCTGACTGGCTGACTGAGCAACTGACTGTCTTACCGGCTTACTGACTGACTGACTGACTGACTGGCTGGCCGGCTAGTTGAATGAATGTATGGATGGATGGATGGTTGACTGACTGGCTGGTTGGCTGACTGGATATCTGACTGGCCGACTGGGCAACTGTCTGTCTTACCGGCTTACTGACTGACCGACTGGCTGACTGACTGACTGACTGACTGTTTGACTTGGTATCTGACTGGCTGACTGGGTAATTGACTGACTCACCGGCTTATTGACTGGATGACTGGTTGACTTACCGGATTACTGATTGACTGGCTGACTGGTTTACTGGTTGGTTGGCTGGCTGACTGACTGACTGACTGACTGGTGGAGATGCGACACGAGTAAAGTTTAAGACGGGACTGAGAGAGAGTGAGAAAGTGAGAGTGAGAGAGGGCACTGGGATAAGAAGAGCAGGATGTGGGATATGATGGCCAGTGTGGTTAGGTAGTTAAGGAATGGGAGAGAGGGAGAGGGAGAGGGAGGGGATGGGAGGGAGAGGGAGAGTGAAAGTGAGAGATGGTTGAGTTAGGTTGTTTGTTATTTCTTGTTATCTTTTTATGCTGTTGTTGTTCGTTCTCTCTCTCTCTCTCTCTCTCTCTCCGTGGCTTGAGGTGCCATTATATACGAAGTGTATGAGAGCAGAAATGGCTCACCAGAATATTATTTTTGTCCTTGAACTTTTCTTCAAGTGAGTCTTCCTTGTAGTATGTTTAGGTTTTTGTTGTTTTGTCGAAGTAGTAGTAGTAGTAGTAGTAGTAGTAGTAGTAGTAGTAGTAGTAGTAGTAGTAGTAATAGTAGTAGTAGTAGTAGTAGTAGTAGCAGCAGCAGTATCACTTGTAATAGTAGTAGTAGTAGTAGTAGTAGTAGTAGTAGTAGTAGTAGTAGTAGTAGTAGTAGTAGTAACGATAGTAGTAGTAGTAACGATAGTAGTAGTAGTAGTAGTAGTAGTAGTAGTAGTAGAAGTAGTAGTTGTTTTATTATTATTATTATAATAATTATTATTATTATTATTAGTAGTAGTAGTAGTAGTAGTAGTAGTAGTAGTAGTAGTAGTAGTAGCAGTTGTTGTTGTTGTAGCACTAGTAGTAGTAGTAGTAGTTGTAGTAGTAATAGTAGTAGTAGTTGTAGTAGTTGTTGTTGTAGTAGTAATAGTAGTAAGAGTACTGTTGTCGTTATTAAAGCTACTCTGGAAAAACAGTACACACTAGCTTGAGTACATAAACACATACATACATACATACATACATGTACACTGTACCTGTCTATACATACAACTAGTGTGAGGAGCTGCAGCACAACGGATAAAAACTCACCACTTTCAAAGCAAATAAGTTAATATAAATAAATAATCACAATACTACAAAATGCAAGACATGCTCATGTGAAGAAAAATACCACCTTTTGCCTCAATATATGTATATATATATATATATATATATATATATATATATATATATATATATATATATATATATATATATATATATATATATATATATATATATATATATATATATATATATATATATATATATATATATATATATATATATATATATATATTACTCTGATTGATTGATACATTTATTGTTGCATTAATAATGAAATACAACAAAGGAGGAGGACAGACCTTGCCACCCACCCCCTGGGTAAAGAGTTAAGGGTAGAGTATCAAAAATGTAAAAATATAGTATACATTACAAGAAAATAAGTAAATAAATCAATACAGATATTGCACACCTTATTGTATAAATATCCTACAGTCTGGGAGCAAACGTGGGATATTCCTTGAGTATTTCCCTGAGAGTGGCTGAGTCTAAGAAATGGTCAATGAGGATATACAAGTCATGTTGACCTTGCAGCCTAAATGTAGCAATGAGAGGACAATCCGTGACATAATGACGCAGAGTGTGTCCCCTTGGTGCAGCACACAGCACACAGCACACGCCAGGAGAAGCACTGACTTCCCAAAAGTATTTATAGCCTAATCTGAACCTCATTGCCACCCTATCATGTGATGCAGTGTGTGTCTCCCATAGGTGTAAGCACAGCTCTGGGAGACACGCACATTGTGAAGAAGACTACTGCCACTGCCCCTATGGCAACAAAGCTCCAACTGATCACTAATGCTGCTATGTACTGGCAACAAAGCTCCAACTGATCACTAATGCTACTATGTACTGGCAACAAAGCTCCAACTGATCACTAATGCTACTATGTACAAAGTCCTTCATGCTACTCTTAACATAGCCCAGAGTGTACTCAGCGCCAAGGTCCACTGTGTCGTCCTGAAGGGCACATTGAGCAAGGCGGTCTGCCTCTTCATTAAACGGGATACCCACATGAGAGGGTATCCAGGTGAAGTGGACCGTGGCACCAGCACCTTCAAGGTGTGGATGAGATCAAGACATTTATTAACTAGATCACAGTCCATGGGGGAGGTAGATTGGAGAGCAGACAGTGCAGCCTGACTGTCAACAAAGAAGAATATATCCTTACGGAGAGGCGCCACAATATGGAGCGCCTCCAGAACAGCACACAGTTCTGTCCAAGTGGAGGACATGTGTGCAGGGAGCCGCCTGGAAACCTCAGTGTCAGTGTGGTGATTGGCAGAAATGTAGTCGCGGATGAACAGCCCACATCCGGACCTGCTGCCATAGACTGAACCATCACAATAAACATGAATAGCTTGAACGTGGGGGTACTTGGACAGTTTAGTCATGAACATGTCTTGCAGCACATGAGGGGGACAGTCCCTCTTGGGCTGATGCAGTGAGTGAATATCAACACTGACACGGTGAGGGTTCCAAACGGGTTGGAGCGGTGACACAACAACGTTAATACAGGCCTCGGCTATACCTACACTTGTAAGAACTCCCAAGATCTTCCTGAGGTATGGAGTTGTAGGAGTCCGAGGATCACGATACAGGGGGGTCAGTGATCCCTTCAGAGAGTCGGAGCCCAGGCATAGCATCCGACCAACAGTACGACAAGTAATTTCCTGTATCCTACACATAATACTCGGCAGGTGCAGTTCAGCTCTGAGGACTTCAATCCGAGCAGTGCTTCGGCATCCCAAAATTATTCTCATGGTTTCATGGGTGGCACTTAACTGTATTAAAATAGGGGCTACGTAGTCAATGAGGGACCGTACGATAGATATATAGAACATCCTTAGGACTGGAATGCCAGCCCCCAGGCCCCTGTTTGCTAGCAGCCGAAGTGGCGCTAGCCGTGGCAGACAGAGGTCTGGAACATAGTGCGCAGCGTGGAGTGCCTTCCTGAAATATCAATCAATCAGTGGAAGGCGACCTCATTTGGCAGTGTGCTACGGGAGGACTGACTGATGGCTGTAGTACCGTCACCGACGTTTCCCTAACCCTGCAGGTTTGCCAGATCAAAACCTTCCGTGAAACACTCTTATGTGGTAACACTGCAATCTAGAGCTTTCAGTTAACGGAATTCGGCGTCCCTAACATTTGTTATATGCAGAAATCTAAGCCTTTCCTTGTTAACATGGACATCATAGTAAATTCTACGTTTTTTTTTTTATTATTTGAATGCATAAACACATAAGTAAACACATGATTAGCCGAATCCTTTGTTAAGGTACCGGAGTAGTCGTAAGTGCGCCCCCTGCACACACGCGCGACTTTTGAAGGGATGGAGGCCTCCTCACTCCTTGTGAGACCATTCAGTGAAGATGAGAGAGTGGCTCTCCTCTCTGTCATTGAAGGGAGGCCTGTCGTTGTGTCCAAACGAAATAAGGACGAGTTGATGAAAAGGTGGACCAGGCATCAGCTGATCAGCTGACGACATTGTTGGAACACGCGGTGGTGCCGCTTCTTCCGTGTGAAGAGCGTATAGCTTGAGGTACCCAATATTTCGCAGTTCTTCTGCTTCCACTTATAAATAAACAAAATGCAATTCTTATTCTGATCACATAATTCTCGCTCATACGTTTTGCTTAACTGAACATGCTGTACACTGCAAATAAACGTGACACCCTGCAGGAAAACATCACCTTATTTCTTCACTTCTACACTTAAGTCGTGTTTGTATCTTTAAATATTACCTCATATACGGGTCGAGGGGGACTGAAATTCACGTATTATACGCCAATGAGAGTATATTAGCACTTCATTATGCATAAATTACTATATAATCCTTAATTATGCCCCAAGGGAAAGGTCTAAGGGAGGTCTCGAGGTACCTTGGATCTGCTAAGTTTTACTTGGAGGAAGATGTTGTGAGACGGGGATACCACCGTTAATCCAACGCCACATCGAGATCATATGGCGCTTGATGAGAATGAGATGAGAAGTGACGCCAGATATTGACGGATGGACACACACACACACACACACAGAGAGAGAGAGAGAGAGAGAGAGAGAGAGAGAGAGAGAGATTGCAGGAAAGAAAAAAAGATAGACAGACAGACAGACTGATGGAGGAAGATATGAAATAAAGATGGAGAGAAGAAAGAAAAGAAAAAAAAAGATAAAGGAAAGGGAGAAGGGAAAGGAGAAGGGGAAAGGAATGAGAGAGGGAAGAAAACATGAATTGAAATTAAAGGAATGAGAGAGAGAGAGAGAGAGAGAGAGAGAGAGAGAGAGAGAGAGAGAGAGAGAGAGAGAGAGAGAGAGAGAGAGAATACACACACACACACACACACACACACACACACACACACACACACACAAGATGCACGTGAACTGGAAAGAAGTCACCGTAAATGAGGAACCCGATAATTGCACGAATAAATGACTTCTCCGAGAATTGCAAGCAAGGAGTGAGTGGAGCGTCAGGAGAGGTGGCGGGGGACAGCAGGGAGGAAGGAAGGAGTTTGTGGGGATCATTGTTTGTTGCTGGTTAATGATACTCTTTTACTGCCGCTCATGTATATGTACGGCGGGGACTGGCCCACGGCACCAAGAGGAGAGTGTGTGCAAGACTCGGGTTTTGTTGATCCGTTCACTTGTGTGGCTTCTCAGGGTCGTATTGTAATGGTCTTGTGACTTTATTGATGATTTTCAGTGATAACAGTTACAGGAAAGTTGTGTGACCCAGTATTCAGTGTGGCTCTTGTAGCGTTTGTGGTGAATATTTGGACAGAGTAGGGATTAAAGGAAGAAAAAAGTTTCGTGCAGCGAGGTCGAGGGAGGAGGGGAGACATGCAATTAGCAACATCTGAAGAGGAATTAGGATAAAAGTAGAGGTAGAAGATGACAAGAGTTCATCGTAAATATTAATTGTATGCATGAACTTAGAGAGAAAGAGTGAGAGATTAGGAGGTTCATTCAAGGTTCATTCAGTACAAAGGTAAGTGTGACGTAAGCTGAAGATGACCATGGGAAAAGTGTCCAGCAGTGAAGCGATTACAAGAAACTCAGAAAATCCTCACCACACACTCAGTACAAGTGAGGATGTTAGCGAGTGGAGAGGTGAGTGAACGGACCAGTGTAGTATCAAGATAAAGTGGAACAAAAGGCACGAGTGAAAGGTATGAAAATTGTACTTTAGATCTTCCCTGGACCTTGGATCTTCCTCCCTGTGAAGGAAATAAAACTCAGTACGTTATATAATATAACAAATAAACAAATGACTCGTACTGAAGCCAAGGAGACGAAACACAGCAAATTAAGAATAAGGTCTCGTAATATTCCCATGACCTTATTTTGGTGTGGTCGGACGCGGTATTAGTGAACAGTCAATATGGAGCTTTTAAAAGACTGAACAAATAGAGATCATAGGTGGGTCTATAAACTGCTGCTACGTTTTATACAGGGACTCCCACATGTGGACCTACTCACTTCTTACAGTTTCTCGTATGTTTTTGTGTTCTTATCTTATTAGAGAACACATCAAGTTGAAAGCTATCCGGTAAAATGTAGCGTATTGTGATGTCAAGTGCATAATTCAACAGATCTATTAAAAAAAAAAAAAAAAAGAGATATCTTGATGAATGAATGATAATGCTTTCAATTAGATTTTTTTTTTTTTTTTTTATCTATCTCTGTTTTTACTTCCTTCTTGAGTGGGTCTGATTGCCTGTATGAGAGAGAGAGAGAGAGAGAGAGAGAGAGAGAGAGAGAGAGAGAGAGAGAGAGAGAGAGAGAGAGAGAGAGAGAGCGTATGGGGGTTAGAGCTCTCCTACTACCTTACCAGTAAGTCACAGAAAGGTGTGGATGGGACCTATTTTTTTTGGGGGGGTATCGCCAGCTTAGGTGACAACAAATATACAGAAACCGTTTGTTATTGTTTTTCACATTCGTAGGTACCGTAACACGAAAATGCATGTAAAGCACCCTATATGGGGAAAAGAAACGACATTTCTATTTTCATTGTTTATGAGCGTGTTAGGGATCAAAATGGTAAAAAACATGGAAATCTCCTGTTATGGGAAAACAAAACAATACCAAAAAAACGTGTCTTTTGAGTGTTTTTGAGCGTGTTACCAACAAAAACGCGAAAATGCATACAAAGCACCCTATATGAGGAAACGAAGCGATATCAGCAGAAACGTATCTTTTGATTGTTTTTGTGCGTGTTAGTCACCAAAACGCTAAGTAGCATGGAAAACACCCTATATGGGAATGCGAAACATTACCAAAATACGTGTATTTTGAGTGTTTTGAGCTTAAGACGTATAAAAAACTCTAAAATGCATAAAAGGTGCCGTATATTGGGATACGAAAGGACATTACAAGAAACGTGTATTATGAGTGTTTTGAGCCTCGTAGGTACCAAAACGCTTAAATGCATAAAGAGCACTTTATATGGAGAAACAGAACAACATTACCAAAAACGTATATTGTATGTTTTTTTCCACATTGATACCAGAACGGCAAGATGCTTGTAAAGAACACAATACGGGGATAGGAAACGACATTTCCAGAAACGTGTGTTTTGAGTGTTTATGAGCGTGGTCAGCACCAAAACGATAAAAACCATAGATACCACCCTACATGGCGATACAAGATATTTCCACAAACGTGTCATTTGAGGTTTTCTTTCCGCTTCTTAAGTAACAAAACGCTCCAACGCGTGCAAATCAACCTTTCACAAAAAAAAAAAAAAGTAACATTACCAAAAATGTTTGTCTGGCCAGCTATTTGTGATTACTGGCCTGGTATATACATAAACAGATACAACATGGGCAACAAAAAGGCTGTACAAAAAGAAACAATGATAAATATAAATAAATGAATAAATAAATAAATAAGTCAATATTGAAAAAAAACACTGATGCCAAGCCCAAAAGAACAGTCAAAAGGACCATCCAAAAATTCATGAGAAAAAGTGACTTGCAATCTCCCTTTTCAAAGACTCCAGATCACCAAAGCCACCACAAGAAGCCCTCCTTGAGACACCCTCCTGCTGCACCCACCTGAGGCCAGAACCTGCGGACAGTCTGAGCCAGCATGACATGAAGCAGGTCGAAGGGGGCATAGGCACGCATGATGGGGATCCACACAAACCACTCCAAGTCTGTCTGGTCCTGCCGCACCCCTCCCCCCCCCTCCGAAACCTGGGTGACGAGGAGGTACTGTCCCCATCCTGGTAATGAGGAATGAGTGTTAGGAAGAGAGAGAAGAGGGGTGTGCTGGGGTGAGGGGAGAGAGTGGGTGGTGCTGGGGGAATAAAGGGAATGGTGCTGGTGAGATAGGGTGTGAGGGAAGCTGTCTTAAAGGGAATGGTGTGAGGAAGGGAGGGAGAGATTGAGGGTGAGAGAGAGAGAGAGAGAGAGAGAGAGAGAGAGAGAGAGAGAGAGAGAGAGAGAGAGAGAGAGAGAGAGAGAGAGAGAGAGAGAGAGAGAGAGAGAGAGAGAGAGAGAGAGGAATAACAGAAGGAATTATCAGAAACGAGATATCGAAAACACATGAATTATAACAAGAATTTACATTAATATATATAAAGCACCATCCCCCCCCCAACACACACACACACACACACACACACACGCTGGGAGGTGCGGTAGAAGCGGGCGAAATGGTTGGCTAATTTAGATGCAACATTGATTTTTCACAAAAAAAAAAAAAAAAGGCAAAGAAAAGCTTTGAGAAGGCGTTTGAGAGTACGAAATGCAGACGCAGAAACAACTTCGGGCAAGGAGTTCCAAAGTTCCACAAATAAATAGAAAAGAAAAGGGCTCTGACATAAGTATTACTACTTCCGCTAGTATGATTTATAGGTCACTCTCCCTAAAAGGCCACTCAGATGAGGGTAAGATCATTCATAATCTTCCCAACTATTAACAAGTCAGCATGAATTAACCTTCCCTTAACTGAAAACAAATTCATCGTAGACACTCTCAGCGAGTGGAATATGCGCAAGCCCGTCCACTTTGTTGGTCTCTGTACAGACTCCAGCAGATCTAACTCACCAATATACCGAGTGTTCCACAACACACTGCCCAACTTAATGATACGACCAATGTGTGTAATGAACACTTGAGTCATGAACTGCGTACTGCTCCTCTCAGGATGCTGTTTGCAACTCCATTAGCTTTACAGAACACCTCTTCAGTGTGCACATGGAATTTCAAGGAGGAATCAATTAGAATGCCTAGGTCTCTGAAGGAAGTTTTATTGGGAATAATGCGATTACAGATTAGATAACCATGCATAGGAAAGGATTATTTACAACAGTGGACACAGGCACACTTATTGACAGGGAAGGAGAGGCCCCAAGACTGGCTCCTACAATACAACACAAAGATGTCATTGTGTTGACGTGCTCACACCATCATTACGAGAGTTTATTCATCTCATTTTAATATTTCTTACACATGATGAAACTATCGTATCGTTTTCTCATTAATACACAATTGATAACGAGTTCAGTTTTAGTCAGCTATGTTTGTTTTATTTATATATCTATTTATTATTATTATCCTTATTATTATTATTATTATTATTATTATTATTATTATCATTATTATTATTATTATTATTATTATTATTATTATTATTATTGGTATTATCACTATCATTATTTATTTATTTATTTATTTTTACATGAGCCCACGTGGAACCCTCGCCGTGTCAGTGTTGATATTCACATCCTGCCTCGGCTTAAGAGTGACTGGCTTCACCATGTGTTATAAGATTCTCTCTCTCTCTCTCTCTCTCTCTCTCTCTCTCTCTCTCTCTCTCTCTCTCTCTCTCTCTCAAGGATGAGTAAATACTCACCATAACCGAAATACAGCCATGAATTGCGAAAATACGTACAAATAATTCATCCCAATAAATTCCTTGGACCTGACGATACAATCAGCGAGGGTGTTCAAAGAATGTTGCATCCAACTAGAAAGCTCAGTGACATTACTATTCAACAAGTCACCCGCTCAAGCTAAAATAGCCCACGGATAGAAAAAGGTGAATACAACCCTGCTCAAAAAAAATAAATAAATAATAGTAATAATAATAATAATAATAAAAATAATAATAAAAAATAATAATAATGAATAAATAAATAAATAAATAAATAAATAAATAGATAAATAAAAACATAAATAAAACTAAATAAATAAGTAAATAAAAAGCTCTAAACTGTGGAGCTGTTAGTCTCACGTCAGTCATAATGAAGTTATTTAGGAAAATTGTAAGAAACAAAACAGAATAATTTCTTGAACAAAACGAAGTAGACAACCAGCACGGCTTTCGTTGTAACAGATTATGCCTGACTGACTGATTAGATTTCCTTAAAGGAGTATACGCGAGACGGGATGTCCGAGCATTGTTTGAAGCAATTTACCTGGACTTCCGAAAAGCATCTGATAAGGCTCCTCACACCAGGCTGATCTCAACACTGCGATCACGTGGAACAGAAGAACGTGTGTGTGCGTGGCGAAGGGCTGCTTCTCAGATCGTGAGCAACGCGGTGTTTGGAATGGAGAAGCATCGAGTTGGCGTAACGTAATCAATGGTGTGCTCAGAGGTCAGTGTTGGGGCCATCACTCTTCACAAAGTATATCAGTGATTTAGGAAGTGATCCTACGTCAAAAGTAGCGACATTCGCAGATGACACAACGTGAGGTGGCAAGGCATCGTGCGATGAAGACTGCAGTAAGATTCAGGAGTACCTTAACAGACTAATGAAATGGCAGATGTCCTGCAACGTACAGAAATGCACGGTTATGCATATTGGTGATGATAATCAAATCTTTAGTACCAGGAGCGGTCAAAAGCTCGATAATGTTAAGCAAGAACAAGACCTGCCACAGATTAACATAAGCAAATCTACAAATGAGCGGTCAGTGTACAGCGGCTGGCAAAAAGGAAAATATGATGTCAGGCTTCACTTCAGGAAATACTGATCACAAATCACCAGCAGCAATCAAGACACTGCGACACTCACTCAGGCCACCAAGAGACTCAAGCGGCCACACTTGTTCTCTCCCACCAAACCAAGGAGGAACTGACCTTTTCAAATACTGAATGGATCTCATAAAGTAAATACTGAACCATTATTGCAAGGAAATCAATCACACGGCAATCACGAGAGGTGACACTCACTGTCAGATCAGAAAGAATGTGTGTGTGTGTGTGTGTGTGTGTGTGTGTGTGTGTGTGTGTGTGATCAGAACGTGTTCCTGGCCACACCTAGCCACACAAGTCAAGGGTTTCAGGTGGGGCTGATGAGGATCACTGCCTCCTGTGTGTGACTCTCTCCTTCCTTTGTATTCCAACACAACAATGTATTGTAATGACTGATACTGATGTTAATGGTAACTGTTCACACTAGTGATGCTGACCATACAAGTAACATTTAAACAAACAAACAAAAAGATACAGTAAGTCCATTAATGCCCTACTCCCCTCCTCCTCCTCATCCTCCTCCTCCTCCTTCTCCTCCTCCTCCTCCTTCCCTCTTTCTCCTCCACTTCTTGTTCTATTCTTGTTCTTGTTCTTGTTCTTCTTGTTCTTGTTCTTATTCTTCTTGTTATTGTTCTTCTTGTTTTTTCTTGTTCTTTTTGCTTTTCTTGTTCTTATTCTTGGTCTTGCTCTTGTTATTATTGTTATTTTCTTCTTATTCTAATTCTCGTTCTTCTTGTTTTTGTTCTTGTTCGTCTTGCTTTTGTTCTTGTTCTTCTTCGGCAGGGATGGGGGGGGAATGGCGTGAATGGGGGATATGAGTAAGGGGCGTGTATTGGGGGGAGGAGGGTGTGGAAGAAAAGAAGGAGGGAAAGGCCGTAAGGGCTTCGGCTTGGTGTGTTCACGTGGCCACCGGGGGCAGCGGGCTGGTGTGGTCACGTGACCACCCTGGAGATGGGGTCACGTGACCACCCCAGGCCTGCGGTCACGTGACCACAGGGTACCGCGGGTTGGGGTATATAAACCCCTCTCCGGGGGAGTCTCGTCAGTCGGTGGTCATGCCTAGAACTGAGTGGATGTCTTTCGTGCGCTGCGCCGCTGTTGCGGCCTCGCCCCACCTGGGGGTGCACCGCGCACACCTTACCGTGGGGCGGGCGAGCCGTTGCTGGCTGGCGAGGAGCCGCCAGGTGGCCGCCTTCGCCTTCCCGGCAGACGGGTGGCGTCGGGCGGCGTCGGGGGAGTGGCGGAATGTCGCCGGGCACCAGAGGCTGGACTTGAAGGGGCTGGCAAGGTTACCCCCCGAGGCGCCTCTCAAGCTGCGGGCGTGGACGAGCCGCGGCGTGAGGAAGACCACGCAGGGGACGCTGGCAGACCTGCTGGCCGCCCTGCACGCAGGGCCCGCCCACCTCACGCTGCAGCTCCTCTCCAGCAGCGAGGGCGTGCGCCTGTCCTGGGGCGTGCAGGAGTCAGACCCGGCACTGCACGCGCTGGGCGGGGCGCTGCCCTGCACGAGCCTCCCACCTGGCGCGGTGAGCAATGCTCGGAGCGGAGCGTTTCCCAGCACCAGTCCCCCTCCTGGTGTGGTGAGCAAGGCTCAGGGGGGGGCGCTGCCCTGCACGAGCCCCCCGCCTGGCACTGTGAACAAGGTTCGGGGAGGGGCGCTGCCTTGCACGAGCCCCCCGCCAGGTGCGGGCAACGATGCTCTTGCCGGCGCGGGCACGGCTCCCGGCGTGAGCACCACGAGGCCTCACCTGGAGGACATGCCTCGGCGAGCAGGAAGCGAAGCACTCATGGCAGGATGCGACAATGCTCCTCCTGCCGCCCCTGCCACTGAGGCACAGGTGCCGTCAGGCTTCCTCCAGGGAGGCGTGGTACCACTGAGGGCCAAGGGAAGATCCACGGGGAAGTGTCACCCCAGCGTCAAGGGGCCCTCCCCCGTGGTGCTGTGGGCGTGGGCGGTGCTACTGCTGGTGGCGTGGCTCGCATCCCTGGAGGACAAGGCGGCGGCCTTGATGCAGGCTGTCCTGCAGACCGTGGTGTGCTTGGCGTGGATCCTGCCCACGGCCTGCAGGATGTGTACGAAGTACTGGCAGCGCCTGCGGCAGAAGAAGGAGGCCCAGGAAGGCGACATTGACTTCCTGGACCACCGCATCCCCTTCCTGAGGGAGGAGGAGATGTGCGCTCTGGACGCCGGCTCCTTCCTGGGGCGCGGCGGCAACGGCTGCGTGCGGCGCCTGCTGTACGGGGGCGTGCACGCCGTCAGGAAGGAGTTCGTGCACGAGGACGTACTGCTGCCGATGATGCGGGAGGCGCGGCTCATGCTGGAGCTGCGCGGGGCTGGTGGGGTGCCGCGCCCCCTGGCCCTGGGCTTCGGCCCCCCCACCATCATCCAGGAGTTTGTCGGCGAGCCCTTCGACAAATTCCTGCGGCAGTGCTCCGTGCAGGGCGTGCTGCGCTCCCTAGGCCTGCTGTGCCGCCGCCTGGGGGAGGTGCACGCCAAGGGCGTGGTGCACAATGACCTCAAGACTGACAACATCACAGTCTCGGGCGGCGTGCACCTCCCCGTGCTGCACGTCATCGACCTGGGGTGGGCGTGCCGCGCGGGGCGTGTCGCCGGGGACTTCACCCTGGAGATGGGCGAGGGTTTCTCCCCAAGGGAAGGGTTCGCCAATGAGTGCCCCTGGATGGCGCCAGAGGTGAGGGCGCGGCGGCCCGTGTTCCCCTCGGGGGACGTGTTCAGCCTGGGCTTTCTGCTGCAGGGCCTCGCAGAGGACTGCGTCCAGCCCTGGCTGGCGGTGCCTCTGTGGCGGCTGGGGCAGTGCTGCACCCGCGAGGACCCGAGCTGCCGCCCCTCCCTCCACGAGGTGGCGCTGGCCATCGCGGCACTGCCGGTGGAGCTGCTTCAGTGCCAGCTCCAGGAGGCTTTCCACCTGGTGGTGCGGCAGTGAAGCACAGTGCCGCAGGACACTCACTGCCTCACTGCCTTTTGTGGAGCAGGCTTCCCTCCCCATGCCATGCCCATCTAGGAAGACACTTAGCATGTCCTCTAAGGCACACACCATGAGTGTTCCGCCATACCCCTCAAGGCACACACCTGGTGTGTTTTACCAGGCACACACAGGCGTTGTCCCGCCCGGCACACACCAGGTGTGTCCCGTCAGGTACCCCCAGGCACACACTGGGCGTATCCTGGCAGGCACATACGAGGCATGTCCCGCCAGGCCCCGCCAGGTACACACTGAACGTGTCCCACCAAGCCCCGCCAGGCAAACACCGGGCGTGTCCCACCAGGCCCTGTCAGGCATACAACGGGCGTATCCTGACAGGCACACACCGGAGTGTCAGGCCAGGCCCCGCCAGACACACACACCGGAGTGTCCTGCCAACCACACACCGGGCGTATCCCGCCCGGGATATTATTATATAATAATAATAATAATAATAATAATAATAATAATAATAATGATAATAATAATGATAATAATAATAATAATAATAATAATAATAATAATAACAATCTTA